>NC_055988.1:154645822-154948798 GCF_018446385.1 Zingiber officinale | reverse complement strand
TGCAAGGAAGTCGGGCCGGGGAGGGGTTCCCGGTGACGACCCTCCGACGCTTAAGTTAGGCAAGAGGAAAACGATGAAGTGGCTCCGAATATGAGAGATTGCGTACCTCCGGCGAAGTCTGAGGGCTCTTATATAGAGCTGTGAGGAGGCGTGTGCACACCTACCGAAGCGTACACGTGTCCTATACCATACCTTAGTATGGGCTTGCCAGAGGAGCATGCCTGATACCATACTGCTACAGTCTGAGCACCTCTCTGATGGGACAGCAGAACCTTCCGTCGTACGATTCTGCGTATGGCCTAGTCGTCGAATATATCTGCTGTCAGAAGATGATGTTCCCCAATGTCCCTTTGTCCTTGTCTCCTTTCTCCCTGAGCCGAGCGTCCATCCGCTCGGCAGGCATCGGTCCGACCGGGCGTAGGTATCGGTCCAACCGGGTGCTCGGCTGAGACTGTTCCTTCACAGCATTGATGCTTTATGCCTAGGCCGAGCGGGCTACCCACTCAGCCCGGCGACCCTGTTCACCATGAGCGTTGGAAACCCGACTCCCCATCGGGTTGTCTTTGATTTCGCCCGGACCCGATTGGTCGGTTGACCCGACACTTCTCCGATCGGATGGGCCTCACGCTGACCATTTTGCCTTTTGACCTCCACGTGGCGTTAACTCCCCTCCAGAGAAAGTCCCCCTACCTTACTGCCGGATCATAATCTATGTAGATACTCTGTTAAATTTTGATGATAAATGAATGAAAATTCAATAGGTATTAGAGTTTAACCTGATTTATAAATATTATGCTAGATATGAAAAAAATGCTATTTTTTAAACAAATATTAGTAAGCTGACAGAGACTTAAGAGTGGGCAACATTTATTATCAATTGAAAGCTGGATTTTTTCATGCTAATTATTAAAATTGGAGCTACATTTGTTTAAGCTTATAAAATATGTACTGCATTTAATAATTTTCTATCGATTTCAATACATTTCAATTGTCTATATTATATTAACTTTATGTCAACGTCGGCAGAGATGTCATCTCTTTGAAGCTAGCCCTTCATTCGAGATTTCTATTTGTTACTAAGACTAAAGTATAATTTGGCATACTTAAAATATAATTAGCATAAATAAAATTTAAAAGTAATGATTTAAATATATAAATGTATTGACATAAATTTTCTATAATATAGTTTAACTTGTTGTAGAGAGTTTAGTTATTTTTCATTTTATATATTTATATTTTAAAAATATAATTGTTGATGCAAAAGTTGATATGCTCGAGTTGAGTGTTGATATATGAGCCATATATTTGTTAACAAAAGTGAGACGTCAAATAGAAGGAGAGTTTATTATAGAAGGAGATTATTAGTGTAATTGACTTCGAGTCAGGTGGACCAAGATTCATTTGGATGCGAATGGTTTGGCAAAAGGTTAAATAAATATTTACAATGAAGAAGTTTAAGCGAGTCATAATTGACTGAATACTTAACGGTCAGAACTCCAATAGGGAGTTAGCAAAAGAGAAGTCCAAAATGAGTTACAGTTGATCTGACACTTTGCAGTTAGAAGTCTAACATAGAATTTACAATGACAAAATTCAAATGGATTATAGAGGATCGAACACTTGACATGAAAAATAAAGTTCAAGTGAGTCAGGGAATATCGAATACTTGGCAATGAGAGAAGTCTAAATTAGACCCACCATAGCTCCGAATTGATTGTTCGATGATTCCTAATAAATCGACCCTTAAAAGTCCAAGACCATAATAGAAACTTGCAATCCAAGAACATAATAGAAACTTATAACATAAAGAAAGCATTGCAGGAATTAAACAAATTGAAAACATTAAAAGAAGTAAAAGTAATGTAAGGGAATTAAACAACTTGTTATAACAAAACGGTTAAATGAAAACCAAGCACTAGAAATCTCTTAAGTATTGAAAGAAGCTTATGGAGGAGTTTAGGGATCCCAGAGCTCGCGGATGAAGTGAGCTTGTAGATGATAGATGGTCAGATGATGAACTTGTGACAGATAAGAAGGTGGAAGACCCACACCTTCTTCTCCTCTATAAGTGGTGCATTCCCTTGCGTGAGAACCTTCCCAACTTGGGTGAGATAGAGACGATTGGATGATAAACTCGTGGAAGTTAAGAAGGTGGAAGACCTCCACACCTTCTCCTCTATAAGTGGTGCATTCCCTTACATGAGAACCTTCCCAACTAGGGTGAGATGGAGACATTCGGATGATGAACTTATGGAAGCTAAGAAGGTGGAAGACCTCCACACCTTCTCCTCCTCTAAAAGTGGTGTTCTCCATTATGTGAGAACCTTCTCAACCGGGGTGAGATGGAGATGGATATAAAGATGACTTTAGTTGACGATGGAGTTGCAAGAGGATATGAATAAGATGGTGGATGAAAGTGGCTATGATAGCGTGATGTGATACAATCTGAAAGTGTACAATTGTCGTTAAGTAATAAAATATTATCGATCCTATGAGAACTGAATATAAGCATTAGAGATCAATCACGGTGAATTAACTAAACAAACGTTGGTTGAGAATCTTGCGCTAAAGAAGTAAATTGAGAGAAAGAGAAGTAAAGAGAGAGAGGCTGAGGAACTTGGTTTGGGAAAATGTTCTAGGAGTTCAGTTTCATTGTGATGCTAATCAATGAACTAAGAATCACCAACTACCAATCCTCTATTCCTATGTACATGTAGGAGGGTTAATTCATTACCAACAATTCCCCCTAGTGGTTATGTCAGAGTGTGATTTCTATTAACATCCAATGCTACCTAATGGAAGTGATTTCTATGAAGTTTGGTTCAAGGGTTATCCTTGTCACTAGAGCCTCTGGTCATACATCCACAAGAATACATTGAACAGTAGATAATATGAATATAGAAACAACCCAATAAGCCTAATTCAATACCCCTTGTAGATAATTGCTTCTTTTTTCAAGGAGATGCTCTAAATGTCTGGTTAAAGGGTTACTCTTATCACTAGGGCCCCCGGTCATACGATCTAGAAAATTCCCTCTACAAAGTGAACAAATTCACATAATCATTATGTTGGTGCGGTTAGCACTAACGGTCTAACTCAAGTTTTGATGAATGACAAAGTAGGTTAAGTTAGGTTTATTGTAATCTAACACTTTGACTGAGTGTGCAGGAGAAATCCAACTAGGTCAACGGCCCGACCAGATAGCTAGTGCGAAGTCCAGATAAGTCGACGGGCTGACCGGATAGCTGGCACGAAGTCTAGCTAGGTTGACGGACTGACCGGATAGCTGGCATGAAGCCTAGCTAGGTCGACGGACTGATCGGATAGCTAGCACGAAGTCCAGACAGGTCGACGAGCTGACCGAATGTCTGACAGGTAAGTTAAGGTAAATCATTGGAGGAGAGTGACTTGGTGATGACGTGTTCCCAGTTAGGGAACTTAGGCGTCGATCCAATTTAGAACTATTTCGGGAATCTAAGTTGAGATCGTGACTAGATTCTGGTCTCGGTGAGACGAAATATAATTACTACTCTGTTTGAATATAATTGTGCTAACGCTTTGTTTTATAGGGAAGTATAAATTGTATTTTACGTCGGACTAATATTTTTTTACAGGAAAAGGATTTGCTGGAAAATGGTGGTTTAGGCGACTGGAAGGGATCCGGATGCCCGGAATGCAAAATTCTATCTCGACGCAAACTTGGAGCGCGCTGGTTAACTGGGCCTACGTCACAGTCCAGGCGCCCGGAAGAGATTCGGGCGCCCAGAGCTTCCTAAATAAGGAGGCCACTACTTGGAGCAAAACACAACACCTTCTCTCTATGATTGCTCTCGTGCGCGCTGCTTCCAAGACGCTCTTGCTACGCTGCGAGGCTTCTCAGACAACCAACGATTCAGTCCTTATTTTCTTGTTGTCGATAATTTCATTTTACAAATTCTTGTACTTAATCTGTAATCCTTTTACAAACTACTAGTGATTGCCCAACAAAAGTACTCTCATGTGTGGGCCTTGGAGTAGGAGTCGACGAAGGCTCCGAACCAAGTAAAATTGATTTTGTTAGCATTGTGTTTGTTATTTCCACTACGTACTCTATTTGATTTTTGAATTCTCAACAATCACTATTCACCCCCCCTCTACCAAACTCTATGATTCAACACATTCAACCAAACATGATAATTATGCTCAAACACATCACACACATTTAATCAAATAAATACAAGGCATAAGTAATATCATATGGAAAGAAAATTAAAAAATCTAAGAGTATACATCAATTACATATCACAATTACTCTCTTAATCCTAAAACAATACAATCTACTCTATAATAAAAAAGCAAGAATCCAAAGACAATAAAATTATAAGCATCCAAACCCAATCTAAGAGAAGAAGAGAGAAGAAGCTTATCTGATGTGTTGAGTGATATTCGGATCCAATCCTTTGCTTCTGAAGTCGAGGAGACGATGAAAATGACTTCAGATCATCAAACGGAGTATGGAGAGAGTGTGGATCGGAATCAAGTTGGTCTCCTAAAGGGGATAACCTTCCTACCTTAAAGACGAGGAAGAACTCTCCTTAGATAGAACAGGGCACAAGCTAGGCACGACCTATGGCATGACTGTACCTCATTGGCATGGCCAGGGTCTGCTACCGCTTTGGTTGGGAGGCATGACTATGCCCTTTTAGCTCAGTCGAGGTCTTCCTCTTCTCTGCTTGCTTGACATGGTTATGCCTTTTGGCACAGCCAAGTTCATCCTCTCCTCTGGACGAATGGAATGACTGTGGCTTTTGGCACGGCCGTGTGCTGTGCTTAGCCATGGGAGAAGGGACACGACCATGTAGTTTCACACAACTAGAACTCTACTCTACTTCTTTTGTCTCTCTAAAGCACGTTTAGCATTGTTTTTGCTATAAATATGCATCTTGTTAATAGAAAACCAAACAATAGCAGATCTTCAACAAAGAGTGTAATTATACTAAAAATATGACAACTATGGGTTGAAAATGTATCAAACATAAATAAGGAAAACAAGTGAATGTAGGTTAAAGCCTGCATAAAAATAGATATATTTTACACATATCACACCCCAGACTAAAATCTTTACTTGTCCTTAAGCAAACTGTCGCAATTTAGATCCATGTGTTCACATAATGCATCATAATCTCTAATGAATCAATCCAACTCAATCTACTAGTTTCATTGGTGAACATGATCATAGAGTAACCTAAGAATGACCTAACCATAAGTTCTTTTGCAAAGTTCAAAAAGTGACTTAAGTTCTTCAAGTTTCAAGACCTAGTCCTAGTCAAGTCGTCATCCATATAAATTTCTCGTGTTCCCATCGATAGACACTTGTTTACCATATGCTTGGTTCATATCTCTTAGTCCACCCAAGGTCTCAAAAGCATATTCGACATCAAGAGAAACAGAACATTTATTTCTCTAGTAACCTAACTCGATCTTAAAGAGGTAACTTGCTAGTTTTCACTTGTAAAACTATTTTTTATATCCTTTATTATTATTATTTTTCCTTAAAGTGATTGCATTGTGCAACACTTAAATTTTTCTCTCTCTTTTTTTTTTGTGCTTTAGATGTAGCACTAACAACCATAGGGATATTTGGATTTTTTCAAACATGCTTTTATGATACGAGCATCATCCAGTAACTAAGATGTAGTATAAGAAATTATCATAGAAATCCAAGTACTAAATAAATAGGATCAATCATGACTATTTCAGAGTTATTTACTATTTAAGCTTAAGTAAGTGAAAATAAGATCCTTAAGATCAAGCTAGCACTCAAGTCTATCTCATTACAATGCAATGCTCACTTCACGCTACTAGATATAGAGAAAAAAATTTACTAAACATACTAGCACTAAACAAGTACTCAAAATAAGAACTAGCATGAACACAAGCAAAATGAAACTGAACTGAACTAAATTACAAGGAAAATGATACTATGTACAATACCTCCTAGACTTAAATTTTTTATCATCTCGATTAAATCAATATGGTGGAGGAGGGAGAAAAAGAGGACCTCGAGGAGGGGGACGGTAAGAATAGGGAGGTGGATCTTTAGACTGAGCAATACGCTATCCAAGAGAAAATGTAGGCATTCTAGGAAGTTGGTTAAGATGTTCATCATACTGAAAAAGAGTAGTCACTTGTTGTCTAGTGATGTCCATGGAGCACCTAAGGTCTTTCATCCTCCCTTGCTCAGTGTCGTAGTCCTGAACAAATTCGGTCACCTGACCTTGAAAGTTCCTCGTGAATTGAAAGTGATCACGAACCTTTTGAAATTAGTCATCCGATAATTTGTAGTGAGCCTCCAACATTTGTTGTTGGGTACTATACTTCTCATGAACAGAATCCAAAGAGGGACAAACATCTGAGAAATCAAATCTAGAAGAACTAGTATCATAGGTAAAAGAATACCTAGCAAGGTCCATATGTCTAGACGGCTGCGGGTGCCCAGATGACGAGGGCACATTATACTCTAAAGGGGTTGGGGCAAACTCGGGGGCTATGTCCATGATAATCGAGTTGGCAGGCTTACGGATTGTGGTACGCTCAGGGCAAGGTAGGGATAATGGAAAACCATCCCTCTTAGGAAAGGCAAAATCGTTCTTATTCTGGCAAATTATTCTCATGGTAAGATATGTATCAAGATTGATTTTATGATTGTCATGAACAATTTCTAGGTCATCTAGTTTACAATCCAAATTTATAGCTTTTGGTCCCTAAACCACCAAAAATAATTCATCCCGAGGCTACCTTCCCGGATTTCATAAGTATTTGTAAAAATAAGAATCCGGTGTCAAAATTTATTTTATGAAGCATAGCCCAAAAAGAATAAAGCTCCATTTTTTAACTATCCCGTCACTTTCACCTCTACCAAAGATAGTTTTACTCATTACTTGGTGGAGGTATCAGAAAATGGGGTTTTGCATGTTAGAAATTTTAGATCTAGAAGGGTCATAAGGTTCACTCAACCTGGTAATTAGACTCTAAAAGGAATTACTATTAAAACTATAATTAAATTTACGAGATCCCCTTGAAGGTAGGTCAAAACAATTATTAAAGTCATTAAGTGTCTACTGAAACTCCTTATTCATCAATCTAAAACTGATATCGCCAACATAACTTCATGAGTGGTAAAATGAGTCTTTATGGAACTTAAAAATTCAAGAGTAAGGCAGGTATATGTCGGTTGATGGGAGTACATCATATCATTCCAATCAAAAGTACTAATCAACCAATCTATATCTTTCTTAATTCCTAAAACTTCTATGGTAGTAGGGTCTAAGTATTTAGTGTAAACAATTTTATGGGTAGTGAGAGAATCATATCTAGATTTTTGCTGATTATTTCTAAAAATAATGTCATATTCATTGTCGTTACCTTTGTCGCATGCGACCCGTTTACCTTTTCCTTTGGAAGTAGCCTTCTCTTTGCCTTTATCTTTCCCCCGATCATTTCCTCTGTTGGATCCTCCACTTCCACATAAGAATCTTTTCAAAAGATGAGACATGATTGAAAGATAAGTGAGAGAAAGAGTGATTATTGAAGAAGGAAAGGGGGTGCTCTTGAAGAAGTTAGGAAAGATCCTGAGGTGGAGAAGAGAAGATCTTGAATGGAGAAGAAAAGATCTTGGAAGAGAAGAAAGCTTTGATGGGGGAGAAGGATTTTAGATCTAGATCTAGATCTTGAGGAAAAGAGATTGGAGAATTTTAGAGGAGAGGTTTTGAGATGAGAGTGAAGAAGTAGAAGAGGATTGCTTGGGCTTGAGGAGGGAAGAAAGTTGTGGTGTAAAAATGGGAGAAAGAGCTGATGAAGAAGAAGAGAATGAGGGGTGGTGTGGCAGTGAACATGGCCACACCTAGGGTCGTGCCTTTTAGGCTAGGCAGTGTCAAGATGACATGGCCATGCCGTGCTTCAGTTTTTTTTTTTGAAGCACGGTTTAGGCACGACCATGTCGAAATGACATAGTTGTGGCTCCACACGGTCGTGTCAAAAGACACAGCCATAGTCTTCTTCTCCTCGGCTAACATCACATGGTCGTGTCAAAAGACACGACCTCACCTTGCCTCCTCTATGCTAAATTGGCACGACCATGTCAAATGACACAGCCATGGCTTGCTTCGCATCAGCCAGCTTCGCATGGCTGTGTCATTTGACACGGCCATGCCTTTCTTCTCCTCTAGAGGGTAGACATGAACGTGTCTAAGAGACACGACCATGTCTTTAGGTGTGTGAGTGGTTTTGCTTCTCCTAGGCCTTCCTCTTTTCAATCTTTGCTAGTGCCTCCACGCCCATGAGAGGATCATGGCCAGCTCATGGAGGACATAATAAATCTAAAAATAAAATTAAAAATGTATTAGATAAACTGACAAAGAAAACAAAATATAAGTAAATGAAAGCAAAGAAATTCTTGGGTTGTCTCCCAAGCAACGTTTGTTTTTAGTCTTTAGCTCGACCCTGTCTCAAATCATGTTGGAGTTTCATCCATGAAGGGATGGCTTTCCCCTCCAGAAGTTTGTGCCTCTTCTTTTTTCTTCTTTTTTACTCTGACAGGGCAAATGTACTTTTCATTTTTAATTGAGGGCCTTCTCCCAATACTTGCTAGATCGTGAACAGCATCTGACGGCCTCCCATGAGGATGGGAGTTCTATTTCTTAGTTTTGTTGGCATCCATCCTGCTATAATCACTCAGAAAAAGAGAGACATAGTTAAGAGAGTTAGATAAATCAAATTCTAACATCTCTTTACCTATTACCAGATAAAGTTTATGATTTTTAACATGTATAATGACTCTGGTAGTATCAAGGAAGGGTCTTCCCAAAATAGATGGGATCTTAGGATCCTTCTTCATGTCTACGATGGATATGATACAACCACTCACCTCTACCGACACATCTTTAATGATACTCATGGGATACCTATAAAAATGATCAGTTATTTGTAGTATTATAATAGTAAGTTAAAGTTTTTAAGACCTAATTTATTACAAATTGAATAAGGAATAAGGCTAACACTCATCCCCAAATCTCAAAAAGTTTTATCTATGAATACAGTCCCTATGGTGCAAGGAATTGAGAAGCTTCCTGTAGGATCTTGAAGCTTTGGGGGAATAGTCTTCAGAAACAAAGTGTTGTTAGTGCCATGGTCTTGAATCCTTCTTTCTCCCTTCAGTTGGGCATGATTTCTTTTAGAAATTTGGCGAACTTTGGCATTTGGTGAAGAGCATCAATCAGTAGGACTTCTATGCAAAGTTCTTTAACCTTCTCTAAAAATCTATCAAACTCTTCATCCTTTTTAGTGATGGAAAGTTTTTGGGGGAAAGGAATTGGTTGACTTTGGATTTCCAATGGAGGAAACCTTCTCGATACTCTCCTCATGGTCTTGTGTACCACTCGATCATGATGAAGAAGGAGAGAGCTCTCTAAGAATATCAATTCCCTCATTAGGAGCAATCACTTGGGGATCTTCCAAGGTCCGTCCACTCCGAAGCTCAATCCTGTTACAGTGTTCAATTGGATTCACATCGGGCTTGCTTGGAAAAGCTCCTAGTGCTCTGGAAGAAGATGAGACTATCTGTGCAATTTGACTATCTTGAATCTTTTGGTATTTTTCAGAGTTGTTCATCCTTTGAGTGAGTTTCTTGATGTCATTCTTCAGCTTCATTTTGTGTTGCATGGACTTCTTCAAGTAATTTTCTAATCAAGATTATTGATAGCCTTGTTGTTGCAGTTGTTGCTATTGATTGCTCTGTTGTTGCCTCGGTTGGTAACTTTACCATTGTCCAATAGGTTTCCCCTATTCTTGGTTCTTTCTGTAGGAAAATTTTGGGTGGTTCTTGTTGGTTAGTCCTAGGAAAACGTACTAATTCCACTGTACAAATTTTTTTTGTACCAGTGTCGAACCTTTCCTTAAATAACCTATTGTGTCCTTTAGAAGTTAAATTAGGAATCACAGACGGAACTTAACATCATTGATTCCAAATTTAACTTATCTGTTCTTAATGGTTTAGATTTAAATTGCAAGCAGAACTTAACACTATTGATTCAAATCCACCTATGTTATTAATTTCATTAAATATTAATTTCCAAAATTGGCTTCCAGGACTACATGGCGAGGCACATGGTCTTCTTGGATATGGGAGCAACCACCACCGCCTAGACAAAGCCTTTTAAGGAAAGCTAATATTTAATTTTCTTAAATAACTCTAGGTTAACCAAAAAGAACAATCGAATCACAAATTCGAAAAATAAAAGAAAAGAAACACAACTTCGAAACAAATCCGAAAACTCTAGAATCATATGCCTCTTGTATTTGGTATTTCTAAAAATAACTACACAAAGAAAACTAGTATGATGCGAAAAACAATTACTAGTTATACCTTTCTTTGTAAACAAATAACCTCTTGATCTTCTACCGTATTCCTCTTCTAATCCCAGATGTTGTATGGGCAACGATCTACCGAGATGAGAATCCACCTAAGCCATCTTCTCCAAGCAAGATTCGGCCACCATAATTCTCCAAGAGAAGTAGAGGTCCGGCCACCACCACCAAGCTCCAAGGGATGCAAGAAACAAAAACCTCCTTTCTCTCATTCTTCTCCTAGCTAGAACCTGCCACCATCAAGAGCTCCAAGAGGGGATAAACTGGCCACTAAAGAAGAAGAGAAAAGGAGAGGGAAAACCTCTAGGGCCGGCCACACCAAGGAGAAAAAGAGAGAAAGAAAATAGAATAGAGTTGTTAGCTATGAAGGCACCTCTACCCACTCTTTTATAATCCTTGGTCTTGGCAAATAAGGAAATTTAAATAAAAACTTCCTTAATTCTTTTGCCATGAGAAGGAAAATTTATTTAATTAAAAACAATTTTTTTTCAATTACAATGGTCGGCCACCTCTTTAGCTATAAATAAGGAGAGTTTTAATTATAATAAGAATTAAAACTTTCTAATTTGTCTCCGGAAATTTATAAAAAATTTCTCCAATAATTTTTTCCTTCATGGTGGATTATAAAAAGGAAATTTTATAAATTAAAATCTTTCTTTTAAACATGTGGATGATTTTCAAAAAGGAAAGTTATCTCTAAAAATTAAAATCTCCTTTCAATCTACAAATAAGGAAAGATATCAAATCTTTTCTTAATCTTTTGTAGCAACTAATAAAAGAGAATATTTAATTTTTAAACTCTCTTTTAAATCATGAACATGGTTAAAAAAGGAAAGTTTTCTCAAAATTAAAATCTACCTTTCAATCTACAAATTAGGAAAGATTTCAAATCTTTTCTTAATCTTTTGTAGAAAGCTATAAAAGGAAAGATTTAAATTTTAAACTCTCTTTTAAAACCATGAAATCTACATAAGAAAAATTTTAAAAATAAAATTCCTTTTTATTTTAATAGGGTCGACCACCTAAGCTTGGGTTCAATCTAGGGCCGACCACCTCATGAACCCATGAACCATGCCTTTGGCCGGCCCTAGCTTGGACTCCAAGCTAGCTTGGCCGGCCCCCTATAGGATGGGCAAGAAGGTGGGTATAGGTGGGTATAGTGCTCTATAATTAAGAGGCTACGATAGGGACCGAGAGGAGGAATTGATTTTGGTCTCCCGATGAAATTAAGCATCCCGTGTTCGCTCCGAACACATAACTTAATTTCATCAATAATAATTCATTCCACTAAAGAACTATTATTGAACTACCGCACCAATCCCAAATTACATTTTGGGCTCCTTCTTATTATGAGTGTGTTAGTCTTCCTGTGTTTAAGATAATGAATGTCCACTAATTAAATGAGTTACTAACAACTCACTTAATTAATATCTTAGTCCAAGAGTAGTACCACTCAACCTTATCGTCATGTCGGACTAAGTCCACCTGCAGGGGTTAACATGACAATCCTTATAAGCTCCTCTTGGGGTGATTCTCAACCTAGATTACTAGGACACAGTTTCCTTCTATAATCAACAACACACACTATAAGTGATATCATTTCCCAACTTATCGGACTTATTGATTTATCGAACTAAATCTCACTCATTGATAAATTAAAGAAATAAATATCAAATATATGTGCTTGTTATTATATTAGGATTAAGAGCACACACTTTCATAATAACTGAGGTCTTTGTTCCTTTATAAAGTCAGTATAAAAAGAAACGACCTCTAATGGTCCTACTCAATACACTCTAAGTGTACTAGTATAATTATATAGTTAAGATAAACTAATACCTAATTACACTACGACCTTCCAATGGTTTGTTCCTTTCCATCTTGGTCGTAAGCTACTGTTTATAATTTATAAGGTACTGATAACATGATCGTCTGTGTGTGACACCACACACCATGTTATCTACAATATAAATTAATTGAACATCTACATTTGGTATATATAAATGTAGACACTTGACCAATGTGATTCTTATAAATGTTTATACAAAAGCTAGGCTTTTAGTATACACTTCAACAGTTCTTCCATCCCTGATTGTATGTGTTGGTGTAAGGATTATTTTTCTTTGTATTGAAGCTTGTTATAGTATCACATTGCTCAAATTGTTTAAAGTGGGCAAGCTTCGTGTACATGTTCTGTATTACCACAAGAATCACAAATTCCTACAATGGTATTCACCGTATCAGTTCCCATTGATTCAAGCTTCTTTGTTAATGCATCCACTTTGGTTAACATTATTGTAAATACATCAAAATCAAACTTGCTCGATGATTTTATCGGGTTTCTAAGGAAGGAGTTTCTGCTTCGCTCAGATGCCCATTGATGATGATTAAGTGTCACACTTTCAATAATCTCTTCGGCTTCATCTAAACATTTGTTCATTAGTGCCCCTCTAGCTACAGAGTCTAGAGACACCTTAGTTTGATAGTTGATGCCCTTATAAAATGTGTGGATCACTAACTATTTTTCCAGCCTATGGTGGGGACACATTATGAGTATGTTCTTGAATCTATCCCATGATTCATATAAAGATTCTGTGTCAATTTGCTTGAAGCTAGTTATAAGATTCTGCATGTACGTTGTCTTGCTCGGTGGATATAACTTATCGAGGAATAACTGCTCACATTACTCCCATGAAGTAATACTGTTGGTCAGCAAAGAAGTGAGTCGCATCTTGGCTCTATCCCTTAGAGAAAACCCAAATAACATTAATTTCATTGCTTCCGCTGGGACTCCATTCATTTTTAAAGTCCTACATATTTCATAAAAGACTTCCAAATGTTAGTTTAGATCTTCATGCGGACCACTCTCAAATTGATGTTATACCATTGTGATTATTACAGGCTTAATCTCAAAATTATTGGCTTCAATAGGTGGTCTGGTGATGCTAGACCAAAGCCCACGTGCATAGGGTGTTGCGTAATCTTTAAGAGGTTTGTTCGCCATTTGAGGTATTTCTTGTTCTTCTTGTTGTCTCTGCAAGTTTCTTCTTCTTTGAAACATTCTATCTATCTCAAGGTCAAGTGGCAATAAATCTCTTGTAGGATTAGATTTTCGCATATAAGAATATGATACTTGAAATCAAATTTGCTGAGTTTTGAAAATGTAGAAATTAAATTATAGAAAAACATATTGCAAATATTTAAAACAAAAAAAAAACAAAGTGTAGAATTAAAGTGCAGAAAGAAAATTACAGAAATAAAATAAAAAAATTAAAGATATAAGAAAAACAAAAGTGCAGAAATATTTACAAAAATAGAAAACAATGTCTAGTCTAACGCAAGTGATTATCTATTAATGTTATAAGCATAGTTTCTCGACAACAGCGCAAAACACTTGTTATAGTACAATATGTAAGTGCACGATTATCGTCAAGTAATAAAATATTATTGATCCGATGAGGCTTGGATATAAGTACTAAAGATCAATCATGACAAATTAGCTAAACGAACGTTGGTTGAGAATCTTGCACTAAAGAAGTAGATTGACAGAAAGAGAAGTAAAGAGAGAGGTTGAGGAACTTAGTTTGGGAAAACATTCTAGAGGTTTAGTTTCATTGTGATGTTTTTTCATAGTTTAGCTAGGTTACGTTAGATTAGGATGCTTTTCATTTGTTAGTCTTAGTGATTCAACCAACAAACCCCCATTTACAATATCAAAAACCTCAAAAATCGAAACTCCATTTACAAATAAATTTATCATAAGATTATCACTTGCCAGCTACATTCCTTGAGAGAGACGATCTCGGTCATTCCTTATACTATACTAGTGTATAGGGGTTTGATATATAGAATTATAATTATAGTATGACATACGAGATGTTATCAATCAACAGGACTAGACATCAAGTAAAAAGAAGCCTTAGTGTATAGGGGAAAACCAAGGTAAGTTCGAGAGAGGTCCTTCTAAACGGAGATTGTGAGGAGCTACTTAAACCTTGGGACGGGGATAATTCTGCAGCTAGGTGATAATTCGACTAAGAAACCAACATGAGTTTCAAAGTCGAGATTATACAGTGTTAACTGTACAAAATAGAGCATGTATTATACATGTTATACTTTTTATTGTGCTAACTCTGTTTGGTAGAAAATAGAATTTCAATTTATCGAAAGGGTGGTATGATCGACTGGACAGTTCAAGTGACCGAACAAATATGTTTTTTTAGACTGGATGTTGAGTTGGTTGATGATGTGTCATGGATCAGTTTCGAGAAGTTGACATGGTATGGATAAATACAACAATGTTGATGTTGCAGATTTCACAATCAAAGATAAGTTTTAGAAAACTGACACGATAAAGAAAGTATGAGTTTCTTGACATGTCAAATGATGTGGCCAGAGATAAGTTTCGAGCACCCAATGTGGCAGAAGATAAGACTCAAAGTGCTAATGTGGCCGGATATCAAGCGATCGAAAGCAGATAAGGTGCCTGGGTTTATCTAATCAGCACATGCACTTGGATAGAAAGATAAAGTGTACAAGGATCGATCGATTGGTACTATTGACAAGGTGACTGAAAAGCTGATCTAATTAGCGGATTGAGTGGGATAAACTATGGGTTGGTTGATTGGATAGGATTTTTCAATTGACCGAGAAAGGGCTATAAAAATAGTTTGATGTAGAGACTTCGTGAATCAATTTTCAAGCAATCATCAATGATTCAAGCATCCAATGTTTTCTGAAGTTTTGTTTCTCTGCGCTCGAAGAATTTCAAGCTCATTTCACTCTATTGAGTTTTGTACTATTTTGTATCCTTATTTTGATAATTTTTCCTTGCTGCATTTCATTTCTAGATATACAATAACTCTTTACTAGAATTTCTTTACTTGTAAGAAATTCCTCCACTACCAAAGTTGTCTCAAAAAGAAGAAAAATTAGTGGTATTTTAGGGAACAATCCACCTTACGGATCATAGGCCTTGGAGTAGCACTCTTGGAGTGTGAACCAAGTAAATCCTTATGTTATATTTCATTCCGTTGCTATATGATTTTGTATTTCGAAAAGAAAAATAAGTTTTAGAAACATGTGATATCAAATCCATTTTATTGCTATTCTTAGAAAATCAAATTTTGATTTTATTTCTTTAATATTTTGTTATTTTTCATCTATGCTACTTACGCAAAACCTTAAAAATCTTGGAGAAATTTTAAAGTTTTGTGAATATAGTAATGACCCATCAAGAAGCATACAACATCCGCCCCCACTATTTAGTGAAAATAACTTCAACTACTAAAAGGTGTTAATGAAATATTATTGGAAGACACAAATTGAAATGTAATTAGTTGTGATCACTCCACCAATCGGCGAGCATGGAGAACCTTTAGAATGGGAAAATGGACCTCCAACATCAAGAAAAGAACCGAAGTTGATGCTAAGGTAGTGATGACCCTACAATGTGGCCTAAGCAATTAAGAACTCAATCGAATAGGTCCATTCAACAATGTCAAGGATCTCTGTGGCAAACTAATCGAGCTCCATGAAGGAACCAATGAAACGAAGATAACTAAAAGAGATTTATTGCTAAATCAACTATTTAAGTATCAAATGCATGATGGAGAGTTCGTTAGTCAACTATGTGCGAGATTCAAGAACATTCTAAATAGACTCCATGTGATAAGCAAAAAGTCAAAAACAAAGACACAATCAAGTATGCTTTAAAAGCATTTTCCTGAAATACTTTATGGGTATCTATGACAGATACATACAAAGTGTCTAGGAATTTATTTATCATTAAATTGGAGGAATTATTTTATGAATTATAATTGCATGAGCAGACTAACTTGAATCCAAAGGAGAAAGATATTACTTTGGATGTAGGTCAAATTAGGAATAAGGAGACAAAATCAAAATCACAACTAGAACCTGAATTGAAAGATGAATCAGAGTCAAACAAAGTCGATGAGAAGCTAACTTCGGAAATTGTGAACTTGGTTTGAAAAATGATTAAGAAAAATAAGAGTTTTACAAAGAAAAATATCAAGAAAGTGATACAAAATAAAAGCAAGCAAGCAACTCAGAACAAAACAAGCAAATCAAAAGTGGAAGTAGTTTGCTATGGATGAATGAGAAAGGGAATTACAAATTAGAGTGCCCTAAACTAAAAGAATCAACGAAGGAGGAGAAACCCAAGAAATAATGAAGGAAGAACGTACTCAAGGCCACTTGGGACAAGTTATCTTCAAAAGAATCAGACTTAGATGAACCAGATCAGACTAGCTTCATGACGTTAATAGCTAAGAAAGATGCAGCTACGTGTGAGTTCGAGTCCAAGTCAGAACAAGAGTCCAGCCTAGAATTATATCTAAATCAACAAGACTCTGACGATGAGGTACCATCTCCTTTAGTAGAAAACTTATATACTATAATTGCATGATTAACTAACAAATTAGCTAAATCTAAAGAATGGGTTAGGTCACTCCTTAAGGAGGTAAAAGTCTATAAGAGGGAGATCAACCTTAGTTCTTCAACTAATCAAGTTTAAGAAGGAAGCTCAACTCAATCAAAAACTTGAGAAAGAGAATTCTCTCTTGAAATGTCAAGTTGAAGAGCTTAAGGTTATGTTGGAAAATTTCACATCAAACTCTAAATATTTAGATATGATACTTGGATTTCAACGAGTTGTGTATGACAAATTCAGACTTTGATATAAGTTAAAAATGAATCATCGAGCATACATTTCTTTAGTAAACATGCAAGTTAGAAAAATAAAGCAGTCAAAGTTTGGATTCCTAAATCATGTCAAATTAACAAAATAAGTTACAACCAATACTGGATTCCTAAAGAATAAATTCATTATTTAGATAGAAAATATCAAAATTGTGATCTAGGAGGAGATAAGAAAATTTTATTTCATAATCATATTAAGTGAAACATTAATCTAGGGGGAGCATTTTTTTATTATTCTATTAATTAACTAGATAACTTAGAATGAATAGATAGGGCAAATAAAGGGAAAAAGATATTTAATCTTAATCAACGATATAGGTTAAGGAAGCTCTATCAATGCATGTCTATGATAAATAATGAGTATTCTACCTAGTGCAATTGACTTTGTAGATATAGCTGAAGCTACCTTAGTCTAATCTTGGCTAGTTAGGCCAAGACTTAGTATTAAGTTCCTTTAGTGAGACGTTTTGGAAAAATTTTATCTAAGACACGTGGTTATCTTAATGATATCTTCTGTGACTCACCATAGTTTGAAAGTTTATTCTAAAAATACTTGTTTGACGAACCCAAAATTAAGTTTGAATCTAATACAAGATCAAACTACCTTAGCCAAATAATTTCAAATTAATTAATTTAATTATAGCAAAAAGGTGATTACACTTATTTTAGACCCCCCCCCCCCCCTCATAGCTCAGCCCCAGTTTATGTGAAGGGAGATAAATCACGAGATCAACTTATAATTGATCACCAAGTAGTTAGAGGATGAGAGAGTTTTTCCCCGAGGCTATGTGCTTGTTGGGATTTGATCCCTACCCCATTGTAGTAAATTTATCACCCTCTAATCAAGTGAGCACCCTATGGAAGCATCAAATTAATCAATTTAAGCAATATATTAAGCTATCCTAGAATTAATTTATTTAATTCATTTATTACTCTCATAGTTTTGACCAATTAATAAATATGTCCATAAATTAAAATTATTCCTATATATAGAAAGAGTTTTTAGCTTGCACACTCCTTGGCGCCCTCACATGTTCGGACACCCCGACTCAAAAAAGTGAGTTGGGTATATATATATATATATATATATATATATATAGAGAGAGAGAGAGAGAGAGAGAGAGAGAGAGAGAGAGGGAATATTAATATATTCGTATTGCTTGTTAATCAATTGGACTTAGGATTTAGAGTTTAAGCTCGTCAACTTAACAGTCGACTATAAGCTAACATTATAATTTATCTCCATTTATATAACCTTGGAATAGACTATAAGGGACGTCTAGAATGAATATAATTATCTTTTTGTTATATTTGTTGAGAAATTTAGACTTAATATATTTAGTATTAGCCAATTAAGTGATGTAGATAGAATTTTAAATCATGTATTATCATTGAATACATGATTAAGCACATTATTATTATTTTTATATAATTAGGTAAAATAATATTAAGAATGTATTGGGTAGAATAGGATTTTTCTTTATTACTATTTTATATAATTATTTTATTTTTTTCTTGAAATTGAAACTAGGCTAACTTTAGAATAATGCATTATATAAAGTTATCACAGGATGCATTTTATCTTTAGCTACTAGTGACTAGGCTTTGTTTCCAATAGATGTATTTACGGTGGTAAAAAATGAATACGTTCACCCCTAGCGTCTCCGTCAATTTGTCCCAGGGCCAACACGGAGGAGGTATATCACGAGTAACTACTAGCCTTGGGAATAATGACTAGTATATAAGGGAGATATTTAACTCAACTTTGTCGAGATTCGAACTCCAGACCTTATAGTGGCAACACCTCATGCGCTAGCCACTATACTATCCCGAAGGGACCCGATGAATACATTTACGCATCAATTTGACATTGACACAAATCTTTTACTTTAGGCTATAGCTCCTAGCTTTAGAAAGTTTGGAATTCATTGCTCAACTCGACTAATTTTTTATAGCAAATAAAAAAATTTAGAACTCAAAAATGACATTCCACGAGTAAAAAGAGTTTGAATTTAGCATAACAATCAACTGATTGACATTATCAATCAACTATTAAGTGTTATTAGTCAACTGTTAGATAAAAATAATCTTAATCGAAAGACTATAAAGAAAGGACAAATTACTTCTCTCCCCTGACAATATCATTTTACAGATTTTACTTCCCTTTTAAATGATCTTTATACCCCTCTTTTTTCTTTAAAATAACAAGTTATTTGCTTATATTTTTTCAATTTTATTTAATTTTTATTTAGTTTTATTTTTTTAATTAATTTTGTTTATTTTTTTATCAACTTTTTTATTTTATATAATTTTTAATATATGTCAGAATTTCTCTTCCTTTAAATTACTTTTCTAATTCGACACTTTACTTTTATATATATATATATATATTTCGTATATTTTTTTCCTAGTTTTATTTAATTTTTATTTAGTTTTGTTTTTTATTAGTTTTGTTTTTAATAAGTTTTATTGTTGTTTTTTCTATCCATTTATTTATTTAATTTAATTTTTGACACATGTCAAAACCTCTAATTCCTTTTAAATTACCTCTCATTAAACCCTTGATAACTCTTGACATAATCAGAACTTCCCTATCTCTTTAAATAATCCCTAACCCCCTCCATTTAAATTAGCTCATCCAACCCTTGACACATGTCAAAATCTCTCTTTCCTTTAAATTACCCTTTCTAACTCTTGATACATGACACATGTTAGAATCTCTCACTTTTTTTAAATTACCTTCTCTCCAACCCTTGACACATGTCAAAATCTCCCTTTCCTTTATATAACCCCCTCCAACCCTTGATACATGACACATGCTAGAACCTCTCACTTTCTTTAAATTACCCTCTCTCCAACCCTTGACACATGTCAAAATATCCCCTCCCTTTAAATTACCTTCATCCAACCCTTGACACATGTCAGAATCTTCTCTTCCTTTAAATTACCTCCTCCAACTCTTGACACATGACACATGTCAGAACCTCTCACTCTCTTTAAATTACCCACCCTCCAACTCTTGACAATTGTCAAAACACCCTCACTCTCTTTAAATTACCCCCTTCCAACCCTTGACGCATGTCAGAACTTTTCACTCTCTTTAAATTACCATCCTCCAATCCTTGACACATGTCAAAACATCCCTCTCCCTTTAAATTATCCTCTCCAACCCTTAATATATGTCAAAACCTCCTCTCCCTTTAATTTGCCCCCCTTTTAACCCTTGATATATGTCAAAACCTCTTTTCCCTTTAAATTACCCCTTTCCCACCCTTGACATATGTTAGAACTTCTCACTCTCTTTAAATTACCCACCCTTCAATTCTTTATACATGTTAGAAATGTTGGATCGTAGAGCTCGCTAGAGGGGAGGGTGAATAGCGATTTAAAATTTCGAATTAAGTACGCAGTGGAAATATGAATGAAAATGCCAACACAAATTGTTTTTACTTGGTTCGGAGCTTTCGTCGACTCCTACTCCAAGGCCCGCACTCGTCGAATGATTTCATTGGGCAATCACTAATAATTCACAAGATATTACAAATATAAGTACAAGAATAATCAAAACAATACCGACAACAAAGAAAAGAAAATCGAGCACAGGTCGTCAGAGAGGCTTCGCAGCGTCGCAGGAGTAAAGCGCAATGGAGTAGTCGTAGAAGCAGTTCCTATCTTGATGCTCCGTGGAGGCCTTCTTTTATAGGTATGCTCCGGGCGCCCGAATCCCTTCCGTGCGTCTAGACCGTGACGTCAGCCAGTCAATCAACGCTCTCTAAGCTGTCGAGATAAGAATTTCACTCCGGGCGTTCGGATCCCTTCAGGACGCATGGACTCCGGGCGCCCGGATCCCTTCTGGGCGCCCGGACCACCATTTTTCAGCAATCCATTTCCTACAAGAAAATGTTAGTTCGAGGTAAAATATAAATTTATACTACCCTACAAAACAAAGTGTTAGCACAATTATAGTAAAAGAGTAGTAATTAGATTCCATCTCACCGAGACCAAAATCTAGTCACGATCTCAACTTATATTTTTGAAATGGTTCTAAGTTGGATCGATGCCTACTGTTCCCTCGAATGGGGGAACACGTCCTCATCAAGTCACTTTCCTCCAGTGACTTACCTTAACTAACTTGTCAGACATTCGGTCAGCCCGTCGACCTGTCTGGACTTCGTGTCAGCTATCAGGTTAGCCCGTCGTCCTAGCTAGACTTCGTGCCAGACATCCGGTCAGCCGGTCGATCAGTCTGGACTTTGTGTCAGCTATCAAGTCAGTTTGTCGACCTAGCTGTGTTTCGTGCCAAACATCCGGGCACCCCGTCGATTAGTCTGGACTTCGTGTCAGCTATCAGGTCAGCTCGTTGACCTAGCTGGGCTTCTCCTGCATACTTTGTCAAAGTGTTAGATCATTATGAAACTAACTTAATCTTATTTTATCATTCATCAAAATTTGAGTTAAACCATCAGTGTTAACCGCACAACAAGAACCTCCTCTTTTAAATCCTCTTTTCACATTTCATTTTCAGTCACTCTTCAGTCGCACCTCCCTCTGTTACTATCTCCCTCTCAGCCTCTCCTTCTCTCTTCCTAGAACATATTTATCTTCTTAGCCATTACTTTTTGTAATTCATAGAAGAAAATTATAGATGACTATTTGGGTTTATTTTCAGATAGTTGGTCAATTGAGAATGATGTTCCCAGTGGAGAGAGAATCTCCAACAACAGTCGTGATTATATAGCAGAATTTATCACAGATCTGATTAATTATTATCGTTATTTTATGCATATTCGTTATTTATTTTATAAGTAGAAAAATTATGTTAAGATTAGATAATGTCATACTTATACATCTTTGTTATATTTTTTATATAGATATATGAAAGTCAAGAAGATATGATAAATTGGGCAAAGATAGTTGGTCTAAAAAATGATATTGTAGTGATTATTAAAAATTCTACTAATTTAAAAGGTGGCAAGCTGTCAAAGTGTCATCTTATGTGTGAAAGAGGTGGAAAGTACAAACCGTCACGATATCTAATTGATGAGTAATCCTTAAAAAAATAATGGGACTAAAAAATATGAATGCCCATTTGAATTGGAGGTATACCAATACCTCCAGATGGTGTGATGTGGGGTTTAAGGGTTGTCTATGGTTTTCAGAATCATCAATTAGCAGAATATATTGATGTCCATGGGTACTCGTGTAGGTTAAAACCAATAAAGAAAGAATTTGTGTTCGACATGGCCAATAATATCACATCTCATAAAATTCTTAATATTTTGAAGGAAAGAGACCCGTCAAATACTACAGGGATCAAAAGCATTTGGAATACCATTTTTCACAAACAAATTCGCTAAACGAGGCAGCATAAATTCTATTTAGTATGTCTTCGAGCAATTAATCAAGAAAGAATACCTCCATAATTATCGTACAAATCTAGACACCAACGAAATCACAGATGCAAACTTACTTATATAAAAAGTCTAGAGCTGTCTATCAGCTTTTCGTCTCTGTTGATCATTGATGCCACATACAAGACCAATGAGTATCGGATACCACTATTGGAGGTTGTGAGTATCACATCCACAATGCAAACTTACTCACTTATGTTCGCATATCTTAGTAATTAGAGGGCAAAGCAACTGACATGAGTATCGGATACCACTATTGGAGGTTGTGAGTATCACATCCACAATGCAAACTTACTCACTTATGTTCGCATATCTTAGTAATTATAGAAGTGGATGGTTGAAAAGGAGGCATCGTTGTCATTGGTGTTTGTTTTAGATCAGGATTTGACGCTTGTTAATGCCATTGAAACATGTTTTCCTAATGCACATTACATCCTTTGCATTTGGCACATAAATCAGTGTGTAATAAAGAAATGCACCCCTATACTTGGTCTGCAGTGACAACATTTTTGTGTGTCATGACACTCACTCATTAATTCATCGACACAGTGGTTTTACCAACAGAAGTGGAATGTCATGTGCGAGGAGTATCAATGATTCGAGGATGTTCTAAATTAGCTTTGGGAGATATGGTTAGACTTTTACAAAGAGCAGTTTGTTTTAGCATGGGTTGATACATGTATGCACTTTGGAAGTAATTCAAGTAAAAGGTATAGTCACTTTATAGCTTTATTTATTTCAATTTTATTCATTATTGCACTATTTCAATTCTTTTCATTATTAAAATACAATGTATTTTTTTTTATTATAGGGCAGAGTTTGTACATGCAACACTGAAGTTATATTTGGGAGATATCATGTCATCCCTACAAATATCTTTTGAAAAAAATACATAAGATGTTGAGAATTTAGTTCGGAAATATTAAGAAGTCGTTGGAGAGATCTCTCAACATTCTGTGCCATCAACATTTACATGATGACATTTTCAGTTAAATAAGGTGTCAAATTTCATTAAAAGCAATGGAGTTGATTTTTTATCAGCTAAAATATGTTGAGGAAGCATCTCACCAACTAGCCGGCAAATGCAACTATTCTATCAAAATTGTATACAGATTGCCATGAGCACGATCTTGCATATTACTGTTACTTTTCCATTCCAATTCCACTACAGAGTATCAACGTTCATTGGAGAAGATTGTCAATACACGTACATTCGTTTAATGACGAGGGAGCACAACCCAACATGACATCCCACGTTATTTAGATATTAAATGGGATGTATCCACATATGCAAGAGCATATGATAGACAAGTTTTTCGATATGGTAGATTCATCTCAAAGTACAATTCGAGTCCTTTCATACAACATAGAACATAGAGGTCGACCTACAGGTAGCACTACAAAAAATAAGACTTTTAGGGACAAATTTTGGGACGAATTTTAAAAAATAATTCGTTGCAAAATTTTTTGGGTCGAAATCAGGGACGAAAATTTTTTAGTCCCAAAATGGTTGATGCCAACTTTTGGAACGAATTATGGTTTGTTGCAAATTTGGCAACGAATTTGGGGACGAAATTGGCGACAAATAATATTTTCGTCCCCAAATTCGTTGCAAAAAAGTATACAAATTTGCAACGAATAATTTTTTTGTTGCAAATTTAGCAACAAATTTGGGGACGAATTCACATAATGGTATGTTGCAAATTTGGCAACGAATTTGGGGACGAAATTCGCGACGAATAAAAGTTTCGTCCCCAAATTCGTTGCAAAAAAGCATACAAATTTGCAACGAATAAATTTTTTTATTGCAAACTTAGCAACGAATTTGGGGACGAATTTACATAAGTTTTGTTGCCAAATTTGTCTTTATTTTTGCAACAAATTTGGGGACGAATTCGGAGACAATTTTTTTTTTTTTTTGCGAAGTTTGTCCCTAATATTGCAACGAATTTGGGGACAAATTCGGTGATAAAATATGTTTTGTTGCCATTTTTGTCCCTAAATTTGCAACGAATAATAAATTTGTTGCAAAATTGGCAACAAATTTGGCAACAAAAATTGCCAAATTTCATGAAAATATTAATAATTCAATTTTGTCCCAGAATTCATCCCAGATTCTGGGACAAATCCAGAATTCGTCCCAGATTCTGGTACGAAATCTGGGACGGAAATAAATTTGTCCCTAATTATGATAGAACGGGGACAAATCATTTTCGTCGCCAAATTCGTCCCTATATTAAATATTTTTTCCAGATTCAATTTATTTCTACAATTCAATCCATAGATACATAAACACCAAATTCAAATAACAGATAATATACATTTAACACATCCTAATTTCACATACAGTATTAATAATTGAACTCAACTCATAATTCAACAAATATAAAGATCTCAATAATCTTGTTCAAGCTTCTAGAAAATATTATACAAAGTTCAACAACCCAATGTTATATAAGTTCATCATCCATCAAGAAGGTAAATAAACTAATAATACATCAAGTCATCTTCGTCTGCCACAAAAGCTTTGCTCCCCATCAAATCTCCTTTGCCTACATAACAACAAACAAATAAACCAGATCATGTGTAACAAGAAAGATTGTAAATATGATACGATATGACCATGTAACAAGAACGATTAGAAAAAAGACATAACTGTGAAATTCCTTAAACATTCAAATAAATGCCCTATTTACCAACGATATGAACCATCCATGTGATAGCAACGGTAAATAAAAGTATAAGAATTATCGTGAAGCTAAGTACAAGTATCGTAACTATGATACAACCTAATATAATTGGCACATCATATATATAGAGAGAGAAAGAGATCTTGTGTAGTATGGTATTAGGGTTCAAATTTCCTCACTTTGTTCACTTTATTTTTCATTTTAATTTGCTGAATTTATAGTTTTGTCCTTGGTTTGGTTGTGTTTTGGTGTTTAATGTAAACTAAAGAATGTTTAAAATATTTTCTGTGAATATGCAAATAATTTCTGTAAACTAAAGATGGTTTTCATGGTGAATATGCAAATCTTTCTTCCTTTAGCTTTCATGCACCTGATCCTCATCTAAGTGAAACAGTTGCTAATTTCTATGTATTTTAGTTGAAACTTACTATAGATCCTGGACTAGGAGTCTAAGACACAACTACTGTTCTTTACACTAGTTCTTTTCTCTAGTAAGTTCAATCACTTGCTTTTGGTACAAAGTTTACTTATTGCTAAGCAAATATGATTAATTGTAAAGTGTCACAAAACGTTAGGACGACCAAAAAGGATATATTTTCGGAGCTCATTTATCAAACTATAAAAATTAAGCAAAATGATGGCATCAAAAGTTGTTGGATGCTTGTTGATCATTTTTATTAATTTCGCCTAATTGATTCTTTTCACATCCTCCTTGTAATCCTCTCCTCTTTTATGCTTTTATGTGGACATCTTGTATATGTGGTACTAATAATTAAGATAGGCTGATGAAGGGACTTGGCTTTGTTTAAATTAGATTGCCTTTTAATACGGAAAAGATGCATATCATGAAAAAAAGTTGATTTATGGTTTGATAGTTCTAAATTAAGATGTGTACAATTAATTTTGAAAATCTTAATTGGTATATTTTTTGGTTTCTTTTACATAGCTATATTATCTTACAATTCAGATGTGTATAAATAATTTTGAGATTTTGGACATAAGATCGCTACTGAGTTTATCTAATACTTCTATTTGCTTGTTTTTCATCTAAAACATGAATAATTAACAAAAGTTCAGACATATTAGAAGCATACAATTAAAGAAAGGACGAATAAGTGTAGGAAGAGTATAAAAGTAAAATTATCTCACTATAGAAAATGCTAATTCCAATGACCCATATTTCAACTTCAGATCATTTGATTCTTTGGAAACCTTAGCCTTATCTGCAAGAGCAATATCAGTTTCAAGAAAATCGAACCGCAACATAATGAAGCATCCTTGCTGCAAGAAGGGATGCTTTAACTTGCATTACCTACAAAGAAACAAACCTTCAACAAGTTTCTTCTTCAAGTAGGTTAGCCGTTCCTTCAATGCCTTGAGTTCCACATTTTGCATCACTCTCCAGTTAATCTGCTGATCTGCTTTCCTCTAAAACACAAACAGCAAAACATTTAACGAAAATAAACTTACATTTCACCTAAAAGAAAGAGCATAAAAGCTGTCGAAGAAAAATCCATTAGTAAAAACAATTGAGCGAAATAAAGTTTTTTTTTTCAAACGAGATGAAAATACAGTGGTACCATTCGGGAAAATTTGAAATTGAAAGTCACTAGTGTAGTACAATACAAAGTCAAAACGCCACAGACAACAGGCTTGAAGGCTAACTGTAACGACCCACCTTCTACTGACTAGGCTGTAAGGCGAATCGCTACAATACTGCTATACCGACTGTGCGGAAACTGAGCTAATTTAAAATTTGCTAAACTAATTACTGTAAAGTCTTAACCTGACATTCTAAGAGTATCTAAGTGTTGCACACATGCTAGGAGAGACAATCTATGCCTCTCGAATGTCCTGCTAACTGAAATCAGACATTTCAACCAATCCGTGAGTCGATTGAGCCGTCGGAACGATTCACAGATCGTTCCAGCTGATACTGGCACGGAGGCACCCTCTGGATCGGTCGGCTGACCGATCCATGCACTTCCTAGCTTTCTGTTCGCTACGGGATCGGTCGGCTGACCGATCCATAACCCTTGCCAACTCTCTGTTCGTGCCTGGGTCGGTCGGCTGACCGATCCCGTGACACCAACTCATTCCTGATCGGTCGGCTGACCGATCAGGGTTTCTGATTTCGAATCAGAAACTCTGATTTCAACACTGGTTCGTGCACCGATCCCGTGACACCAACTCATTCCTGATCGGTCGGCTGACCGATCAGGGTTTCTGATTTCGAATCAGAAACTCTGATTTCAGCACTGGTTCGTGCCAAAACCTCCCACTACAACTATCTAATGTATAATAAACATTCTAACAACATGTAGTAACAATTCTAACTTAAGCTAAAGCAAGGTTTACTGGTTCATGGCATTTTAACAACTTAAAGTGCATGAAGATATGAATTTCTAAAAGTTCTAATTGCTTAAAACATGAAATTGAACTAATAAACTGAAAAGTGCCTAAGTAAATGCTAAATCCCCAGAGGATCTTTTATTCCAGTTCCTTCCACACACATCCTCATCTGCATTGACCTCCAGCCTCCACTGCTAGTCCATTTTCCTTTTACCTGTATCTGCAGTATAAGGAAAATAGTATCTGTAAGCTTAAAGCTTAGTAAGAAACCATCTACCTCACTAAAACATGCAACGATGCGATTATGTTTTTTAAATCATGCTGTTTAAAACATATTGAATATGCAAGCATGGCATGGCATGGTATCATACAAAGCATGGCATAACATAAAAACTGAACATGCTTTAAACTGAACATGGCATACTTATAAACTGAGCATAAAACTGAACTAATCATGCATATATCTAAATCTGTACATGAACTCGAATCATGTAAACTGAACCTGAACTGAAAGCTAAACTAGTGTTCTCATCATCGGTTTCAAATTTGAAAACTATACATATAATAGATGAAAATACTAAACATCATTGGGCCCTGCAATCAGACATATCGCACAAGATCCCTACGAGACCCGGATTGCAAGTTCAATCCAAGAGGTTACTAGGTTATCCGAACCTAGGGACGACGGGAGTCCAACCATGGATATCTGATCCAAGTACAGTGCCAACCGAACAAAAGTAAAATACTGATTATTTTGCTATTTCTAGGTTATCTGAACCTAGAGCTAGGTTATCTGAACCTAGAGGCTACTGTAGGAGCCCACCCAATGGATATCTGATCCATTAGCTGTAATAACTGATAATAAACCGAGTAAAATATTTCTAATTCATTTTACATGCTGTTAGGACGCCTACTAGTGCATCCTTCTGAACTGGGCATTCTACCGAATGCTTGGTGTGCACTAAAAGCACACCCTAAAACTGAAAACTGTAAAATTACTGAACTAACGCCAATACTAACAAGCGAGAGCAATTATACTGTAGGTGAGGGGTTTCTTACCTCAATCGCAAGGTTTTCTTACGATTCTATCCGCTAGGTTTTTCCGGAAAACTGCTCCGTTCGACGAACCGCTTACGTCCTCGCGTTCCTCTCGCGGAGAAGAACCGACTTCGTACGGGTGTTGTCGCTGGAAAGTGAACACACGATCCTAGGGAAGGAACCCTAGGTTTCCCTTGCTTTGTTTTGCTGCACCGAGAGAAAGAAACGGGAGAGGGAGAGGGTCTCGGTGAGGGTTTGGAGAAGGTCACGAACCAATTAGAAATAAACCAACCCACTTAAACCTCCTATTTATATCATGTGGTAATTCCGGTCCAACTCTAATATAAATATAAATGTTTCTCCTTTCTCTCAGCACGGCCCTGCTGGGTTCACTGGTTACTAACTGTAAAATACCGGAAAATAGGCGAATATTAATAAGGGATTTTTCTGGAATTTTTGGAAATTTTTCAGAAATTTTTAGGAGCTCGTACGGACGAGTTGACGGGGATAAAAATGGGGTCCGGAAAAGCCTGTTTAGGCTACCCGATTTAAGCGAGGAAAAGATTATATTTATATATATCCTTTTCCTTTTCATTTTCTTTATTTCTTTCATTTTCTTTTGTCGCCGAACCCGAGCCATTTCCCGCATCTCTTCCCTATTTCCCCGACGCCGCCGCACCCTCTCGAGCCCTAACCGACGCCGCACGGTTTCGCCGCCGCACACGATCCGCCGGCCGCCGTTGAGCCCTGCCGAAGCCGCTGTGCCCTCTTGCACCGCTGCCCTCTCTGGATCGAAGCAACGCCGGCCCCCGCGACTCCCTCTTTTCTTCTTCCCGATACCTCGCCGGCCACTAGGTTTAACCTAGCGCCATCGCCCTCTCCAATTCTCTGTGCCGGCGACCGAGCCTCCCTTCCTCCCCACGGCAGAGCACCATTTTTTCCTTTATTGTGCCGTGTCTGGTTTAAATTTGGCCGAGCCTTCCCTCTGTGCCCTAGCATCTCCGCCGACGCCGAGCAGTGCCGACCTTCTCTCCACTGCCTTCATCCCGAATTTCCCCAGCCGATTCCTTGCTTCTGCCCTAGCCTCCAGCCGCGTGCCTTATTGATCTTGGAGGTCACAGATTGGTGAGGTTTTTACGTTTTGTGGGGTGTTTCTGATTCCGGCAGCAACAACTCTAATTTGGGCAGCAATTTTGTGATTCCAGCAGTAGGAACTTGCTGTGGGGTTGTGCTGTGGTTGGAATCAGTGGCTATTGGTTCTTGTAACGACTGTGAATTGGAGGTAAGGGTTTAAGGTTTGGTTTTTGGTTTTGTGCTTTGATTCGTGTTGTGAGCAGCACTTGTGTTGGGTGGAAGATCATGCTCATTGAGTATAGTGATCTATAATTGTAGGTTCATTGCGCTGGTAGAGGATCGGGGTTCCACAGCAGCGGTGATTGTTTTGGCCATAATTTCCAGTAACATTCTTGCTGTGAGAAGTGAGGTAAGGTTTTTGGGTTAGGTTTATGTGATTGTTGATTTGGGTTATTGCCCTAATCTAGTGTAGGAGGTTTTTATTTAGCTATTTATAGGAGTGTAGCTAAATAAAAAGATTTATTTGTTTGTCACAGGACCTTGACGCGAGACGATATCTCGACGTCGATTTGGACCGGACTGATCTTATTTTCCTATTGGAGGCGGGTACTTTGACTTATGTCTTTTGATATGCATAATAAAGTGTTTAACATATAGCAAGAATTGTGTTTTCCATTTTATTTCGGTTGGTCACTACATGATTAGTACATGTTGTTTGTTTATTTATTCTGCACTGCATATTATCTACCTGATCACATATGCCTTAGGTAGTGACCTAACCACATGCTCGGTTATATTCTGGATCTAGGGTTTATTTGATACCCTCTTCGATTAGTGTACCTTCTATTTGATACGTCTTCTTGTGGTACACACTTTGTATCTATTTATATGGATCATGCCATGTTATTCATGAGATTGCCATGTTTAGTATCATGCATCATGATTGCATGCTGTGCGATTGTCGGCTCTACTTTGGTTGAGCTCATCGCCAGTTACATGTACTGCACACATCACCCATGGATTTGTATATCTGGCTGGTGTGTGGCGGTTCTGCTGTTTAGCTCTGTTGGTCGGTGACTCGGCGTGGTAGCCGGATTCCGCTCTGCTTGGCTCGTTGGCATTTAGGGTAGCTGGTAGCCAGATGGTGGACTTTGTTTGGCTCCGTTGGTCGGAGACTCGTGGTAGCCGGCAGAGATATCCTCCCGTCATCGTGTCGGGAGATGAGAGCATTGAGCTCCCCATTTATGATTTGGGGTCACGGGACAGAGTACTCCGACAGCATCCGTTTACTCTGTCATTGCCAGGAGCATTGATTTCAGAGTATGGGGTTGACATATGCATTTATTGCATTTTATTTGCTTGTGATTGCTGCACTTATATGCGCATTTGTTTGGATGCATTGATTGACATGCATACGGATTATGACTCACTCGGTCCGACGACCTATTACCTTTATACTTTGATCCGGTCAATGCAGTTATCTTGATTTCATTTCAGTTGCATTTATCCTCCTCGTATTCAGGAGACTGTACGCATGATTAGTGTTGTCTGTTATTTGTTTTATTATGCATATCAGTTGTACTGCTGAGTGTTGGACTCACCCGCCTCCATTGTTGAGCTGTCCGGAGCAGTTCCAGTCGCTGGCCCCCCATCTGCACGTAGAGCTAGCTCTCTACTAGGTTGTTATTTGCTTTATTTTGGTTTTCTTCCATCGGACTATGTTTTAGTTTTGTTTTGGATTTTATTTATGGATATTGTACGGATTGTTACCGTTTGATGGTCTTTTGGATGGTTTGGTTTTTATTCTACTATATGCCTGGACGACAGAAGAGGTGAGTTCATTGGATTTGAGCTTTACGAGTGTAGTGGAGTAGGGTGGATTTTGAGTCAGTCCTACTATTATTGAACTATTAAGCTGCGTGGTTGTGACAATAGGTGAATATCTTTATAAACTGCGTGGTGTTTGTTTTTATTTATTGTTATCATTCCAGTCGCCTGGGCTGATGTATATGTGATATGTAGAAAGTTTCATATTGTCACACAGGGAGATGCTTTGAAATTTCTTCGGACAGAGACTCCTCCAGGCGTGACAATTAAGTGGTATCAGACGGTATACGATACTTGCTATGTGTTCTGGATTTTGAGAGCTTAAGTTTTACGATCTTTGTTTTCGTATTTCGGATAGTTGATATAACCTGATACTAATTGATATGGTATCAGAGCGCCAAAGTTTGGCGATATTTGTTTGATTTCTGCGTGTTGGATTTTTGAGATTTATCTGATACCAATTCATTGGTATCAGAGCAGGGTGTGATACCTGCGTTTGGTATTTTGGGACATTTTTATACTTGCCCTAGTTGTGAGACAGATTAGTCTGGGCAGTTATTTTCGGTTGCACGGATTTGTCCGTTTCGATTATGTTATGGACTTCCGTTTTGGATTTATATGGATTTCCGGTGTTTGTTTTTCTCGTACGGAATTCCGAGGTCATTTTGGGGACTGGACAGCGATGGAACATCTCCAGACGGCATATAGGTATGATGTTTAGTTTTATAGTTTATGATAGGTATTAGCATTCTTTATGTAGTACCTGTTTGATTGTAGTAGCACATATTACATGTGATGGATTAGCCATTGAGCATGATTGACCTTAATAGAGATAAAGGATTATAATCTATGGTGATTTTTCTTATCATACCATCAGTAGTGTTAGCTTCTGTTACTACTAGTAGGAAATGGAGGCACATACCAGCCTCTGCTATTGATAACTGGGTAGTGGATGATACCTACATATTTATGTTGTTTTAGCCAGTGAAGGTTTGATACTCATATCTTTTGGATATTAGGATACCCGATATGATGAAAAAATTGTTCATTAGGGGAGTTACCATGTTTGATCATTGTTGAGAATGGTTTGAGGTTGAGGGATATTGTGAGATCAGATATTGTGATATGTTGATTTCTAATGATTTATTGGAGTAAATGTTATGTGGTCGTCTGATGATCTATTATTAGATATTGGTTTTGATGATCTATTAGTAGATGACTATTTTGATGATTTATATGGGGTTGTCGTTGATGGTGACATAGTGAGTGTCATGTTGATATTCACAGGTTTGATGATTATGGTTGGTGATCAGATTATAAATTTGGTGCTGAAGAGTTTACGGTTGAATGTGCCTATGAGATTTTAATAAATCTGGTTGGTTATGGATAGTTAGCAGGATTATAAAAAAAAAAAATGATATATGCTTCCTCTGATATGGGACTATGTGGATAAATAATGATTGATGTTTTTGAATGCTAACTTGCCCTCATGGGGAGTAGAGATTTATTCATCTGATATATGGTTTGGGCTGTTATTTTTGAGGATAAAAAAAAATGAGGGTGTTTTGATGTTCTTGAATTCTGACTTTTGTCTTTTGGGTCGTACACATTTATACATATGATATTATGTGGGTTGACATTTTCTACTTTGAGTTGATGTAATTAGTGTTGAATTGACCCATGAACTGATTTAGTTATTTAACAACATTGTATACCATTTTATCTTAGTTAATTTTCGTCAGTAAATATTGATTTACACTTGTTAAATCGGTCAGTAGAAGACTGATTTATGTTTGTCGAGTTGGGTAGTTGTGGTTTGATATACCTTAGTTGCTTGTGGAGGATTAAGGTATTCTTGATTAGTTAGTAGATGAATGATTTAGTTTTGTTGGTTGATCAGTAGAGGATTGCCATGATCTATTTTTAGAGGTTCGAACCTTTAGGTTATTTGTGCTTAGTTATATATCTAGAGCACATTTGAGTACATGTTTTGTACTGGCGTGGAAAGGACTGATTTAGCCATATATCATTGTCGGCTTGGATAGGTTATAAAGGATCGATGTATCCTATTCCATGAAAACTTTGACCGTGGACTGTATATACCTGGTGGGATAATTTAGAGGGTGCATTGGAATATGCGACCCCGCTGATGTAAGGAAGTGTAGAGCTAATTGCTTAACACTTATGGGATAAAATCGTTATTAGGGTTTACTGGGAGAGTACATTTTGGATTTATGAGGATAAAATTTTTTCCATTGGATATAGTCTTGGTAGTGTATGACATTGACTGACAATGTTATACCACGGTGTGTATATCTTTCTTGTCCGATACTAGTTCCTTTGAACCTATAGCAGGGTTGTTAATGGATGATTAGACTGTTTTATTTTGGGTTGCTTTTGATTGATGTATTCATGCTTGATACATATGCATGAATTTTGTTTAGATATACCGGTAACCCATGAGTGTTGGTAGCATAAGGTTGGTCTCTTTGATTGAGCTGGTATACTGATTTTGCATGTATATCATGATTATTTTGGGTTGTAGGAGTCCTGTGGTAGATTGTCCATTTGTAAGTAGTATATGTATCCATGTTCTGATATGGTTTGAAGGTTCCTTGTGGATCATAGATATGTAGTTGGGTGTATGTATCTGGAGGTATTATTGAAGATATCTTGTTGATTAAATCCGAGATGTAGTATATGTACATCGGTGGTGTTTTGTTGGAGGCATTTTGTCGATTTAATCTGAGTTGTGATATGTACATATGTGTTTGGTGTGGTATCTGAGGTATTGTTTTTTTGATTATGTTTGATATTTGAGTGCACCTGGGTTTAGTATGCTTTATTGAAAGTATATGTTGGTTATACTCTTGGCATAGGTGTATATATGCCATGTGAGGTTGTTTGAGGGGTATTGTCGTTTATACCTATATTGATTTTGCACACGTGTTCGGTATGTATTGTTAGAGGTATCATACTGAATAAACCTGAGTTGTATGTTTGGTGTATAATAATTGGAGGATTTTGTTGATCATACATATGTTGTGTGAGCATGTGTGCGAGGTGTATACATTGGTAGCAGTATGATGATTTTACTTATACTGAATGCAGAATGTGGAGTGACTGCATTATGTCGTTTGTTGGATTAACCCATCAACTAATTTTCCTATCAGTGGATGACCCACTAGGATGCTGATAGAGTTGATGATGGATTTGATTAGTTACTAGGTAGTTATAGCCTAGGCTAACCACAGTGATTTGTGGTAAAGAGATCTTGTACAATCTCTAGCTGGATAGTTAGGTGCCTTGGGGTACTTATGTATTATTTTGTGGTGAGCGTTGCTCCCACATATCACGGATTGCTGGTAGCGGAGCATTGCTCCTATATTTATTGCAGATACATATTTCAAATTATTTGTGGTGGAGTGTTGCTCCCACATATTGAGGATTTCTTGTGGTAGAGCGTTGCTCCCACATATGTGGTGTTTCCTGTGATGGAGCGTTGCTCTCACCCTGGAGGATTTATTCTTTGGTGATTTATGTTATTGATGATCATATTTTTTTTTTCGATTTATTATTGGAGATCTTATGGATAGGAATGTCTGTGATATGGACATTATGTGTCTTGGTTTTTTTGTCATATAGGCTTACAGTGCCTTAGATGTTTTCAGGGACTCGATGATCCTAGTATGTCGAGGATGTTTGGATAGGTGTCCATTATCTTTGTGGACGATATTGTGATCTATTACGGATCCGCGGTGAGTCACGTACACTACCTTTGCATAGATCTAGAGATGATTCGACAAGAACATCTATATGTGATTATCAGTAGTGCTGGTTTGGATTGTCTTTTGTTATGATGTTTGGTACACACGGTCACCAGTAGGAGTGTACCGTGGTTCCACAGGAGATAGAGGTTGTTACCGTTGGAAGCAGCCGAAATCAGTGTAGGAGATCCGCAGTCTTTTGTGACTCGCAGGATATTATAGATCTTTCGTCGAGGGTTGCTTCCGCATAGCTATGCTACTTTCACGTGTGACCATGAAAGGCGTGAAGTTTACTTGGACTGAGGATTTCAAAACCAGCTTCTAGGAGCTGAAGCGGAGACTAGTGTCTGCTTTGATTTTTGGTTTTTACCTTCAGGAGAGGACGAATTTGTCCTCTATACCGACGCGTCTCTACAGGGTATGAGTGTTGTTCTGGTGCAGCACGGTAGAGTATTCTTATATGCTTCTCGATAGTTGAGGGGCCTGAGAAGAAAATACTCAGTTCATGATCTGGAGTTGGCCGCTGTTATTTTTACCCTGAAGATTTGGCGGCAGTACCTATACGGTATCACATTTGAGATTCTCACTGATCATAAGAGTCTCAAATATATTTTCACTCAGAAGGAGCTTAATCTCCGACAGAGGAGATGGATGGAGTTCCTGAAATATTATGATTGTACCATTAGCTATCACCTGGGAAAAGCTAATGTGGTTACCGATGCACTTAGCTAGAGGTCCAGAGGGACTTTAGCTTGCCACCGAGTTGTGGTCACAGATTTGATTCAGGATTTCTCTGAGTTAGACATTGAGGAGCAGGGACATACAGAGCAGAGTATTCTTGTTACCATAGTTGCTCAGTCGTCGATCAGGACGAGAATCCGAGAGACCCAGTTGTTGGGACCTCATAGGGCTCAACGTGAGGCGGAGTTGGTCCATATTATCAGACGGAGGATGTCAAAAGCATAAGACTGCCAGAAGAGTTATGCTGACCCGAGTCGGAGACACCTTGAGTTCTCTATTTGCGGCTATATATTTCTGCGAGTTTCGGCCACGAAAGGGGTGAAGAGATTTGACCTCAGAGGTAAGCCAGCTCCGCGGTACATTGGATCTTTCCAGATCTCGGAAAGGATTGGAGCAGTAGCTTACTAGTTGGCACTACCACCGTCCCTGTCAGGCGTCCACGATGTATTCCACGTATCTATGCTGAGGAGATACGTACCTGATCCGACGCATGTGCTGACAGATATTCCAGTTCCAGTTCAGCCTGACATTACTTATGAGGAGATTCCGGTACGGATTCTGGACCGGAAAGAGCGTCAGTTGCGGAACAAGACTATCCGGCTGGTTAAAGTCGGATGGCAGCATCATTCGGACGAGGAGGCTACTTGGGAGCTCGAGGATACGATCCGAACTCGATATCCCCATCTTTTCACTTGAGGATGTAAATTGTTTACCGTTCAGCATTTATACTCTATATCTGTTATTAGTACTTGCTGATGGTAGATACTGAAATTTGGGGACCAAATTTTTATTAGTGGGGGAGAATGTAAAATACCGGAAAATAGGCGAATATTAATAAGGGATTTTTCTGGAATTTTTGGAATTTTTTCAGGAATTTTTAGGAGCTCGTACGGACGAGTTGACGGGGATAAAAATGGGGTCCGGAAAAGCCTGTTTAGGCTACCCGATTTAAGCGAGGAAAAGATTATATTTATATATATCCTTTTCCTTTTCATTTTCTTTATTTCTTTCATTTTCTTTTGTCGCCGAACCCGAGCCATTTCCCGCATCTCTTCCCTATTTCCCCGACGCCGCCGCACCCTCTCGAGCCCTAACCGACGCCGCACACGATCCACCGGCCGCCGTTGAGCCCTGCCGAAGCCGCTGTGCCCTCTTGCACCGCTGCCCTCTCTGGATCGAAGCAACGCCGGCCCCCGCGACTCCCTCTTTTCTTCTTCCCGATACCTCGCCGGCCACTAGGTTTAACCTAGCGCCATCGCCCTCTCCAATTCTCTGTGCCGGCGACCGAGCCTCCCTTCCTCCCCACGGCAGAGCACCATTTTTTCCTTTATTGTGCCGTGTCTGGTTTAAATTTGGCCGAGCCTTCCCTCTGTGCCCTAGCATCTCCGCCGACGCCGAGCAGTGCCGACCTTCTCTCCACTGCCTTCATCCCGAATTTCCCCAGCCGATTCCTTGCTTCTGCCCTAGCCTCCAGCCACGTGCCTTATTGATCTTGGAGGTCACAGATTGGTGAGGTTTTTACGTTTTGTGGGGTGTTTCTGATTCCGGCAGCAACAACTCTAATTTGGGCAGCAATTTTGTGATTCCAGCAGTAGGAACTTGCTGTGGGGTTGTGCTGTGGTTGGAATCAGTGGCTATTGGTTCTTGTAACGACTGTGAATTGGAGGTAAGGGTTTAAGGTTTGGTTTTTGGTTTTGTGCTTTGATTCGTGTTGTGAGCAGCACTTGTGTTGGGTGGAAGATCATGCTCATTGAGTATAGTGATCTATAATTGTAGGTTCATTGCGCTGGTAGAGGATCGGGGTTCCACAGCAGCGGTGATTGTTTTGGCCATAATTTCCAGTAACATTCTTGCTGTGAGAAGTGAGGTAAGGTTTTTGGGTTAGGTTTATGTGATTGTTGATTTGGGTTATTGCCCTAATCTAGTGTAGGAGGTTTTTATTTAGCTATTTATAGGAGTGTAGCTAAATAAAAAGATTTATTTGTTTGTCACAGGACCTTGACGCGAGACGATATCTCGACGTCAGATTTGGACCGGATACGATCCTTTCTATTTTCGGAGGCGGGTACTTTGACTTATGTCTTTTGATATGCATGATAATATGTTTAACATATAACAGTAATTGTGTTACCTGTTTATTTCGGTTGGTCACTACATGATTAGTACATGTTGTTTGTTTATTTATTCTGCACTGCATATTATCTACCTGATCACATATGCCTTAGGTAGTGACCTAACCACATGCTCTGTTATATTCTGGACCTAGGGTTTATTTGATACCCTCTTCGATTTGTGTACCTTCTATTTGATACGTCTTCTTGTGGTACACACTTTGTATCTATTTATATGGATCATGCCATGTTATTCATGAGATTGCCATGTTCAGTATCACGTCATGATTGCATGTCGCGATTATCGGCTCTACTTTGGTTGAGCTCATCGCCGCCATATGTCGCACACATCACCCATGGATTTGTATATCCGTGTGTGGCGGTTCTCATTGCTCTGTTGGTCGTGACTCGGCTGGTAGCCCGGTTCCTTCTGTTTGCTCTGGCATTTAGGGTAGCTGGCGGCGGATGGTGGACTTTGTTTGGCTCCGTTGGTCGGACTCATGGTAGTGAGATATCCTCCCGTCATCGTGTACCGGAGATGAGAGCATTGAGTTCCCCATTTATGATTTGGGGTCACAGGAGAGGAGTACTCCGACAGCATTTCTCTGTCATTGCACGGAGCATTGATTTCAAGTATGGGGTTGACATATGCATTTATTGCATTTTATTTGCTTGTGATTGCTGCACTTATATGCTGCATTTGTTTGGATGCATTGATTGACATGCATACAGGATTATGACTCACTCGGTCTGACGACCTGTTACCTTTATACTTTGATCCGGTCAGTACAGTTATCTTCTGATTTCATTTCAGTTGCATTTATCCTCCTCATATTCAGGAGACTGTACGCATGATTAGTGTTGTCTGTTATTTGTTTTATTATGCATATCAGTTGTACCTTCTGAGTGTTTGATATTTTCAGGTTGAGATTGTCCGAAGCAGTTCCAGTCGCTGGCCCCCCATCTGCACGTAGAGCTAGCTCTCTACTAGGTTGTTATTTGCTTTATTTTGGTTTTTCTTCCATCAGACTATGTTTTAGTTTTGTTTTGGATTTTATTTATGGATATTGTACGGATTGTTACCGTTTGATGGTCTTTTGGATGGTTTGGTTTTTATTCTACTATATGCCTGCCTGGACGGCAGAAGAGGTGAGTTCGTTGGATTTGAGCTTTACGAGTGTAGTGGAGTAGGGTGGATTTCGAGTCAGAGTTCTACTATTATTGATTACTACTATTAACTGCGTGGTTGTGACAGCCAGAGGCTGAATATCTTTATAAACTGCGTGGTGTTTGTTTTTATTTATTGTTATCATTCCAGCCGCCTGTGGCTGATGTATATGTGATATGTAGAAAGTTTCATATTGTCCGCCGTACAGGGGAGATGCTGCCGAAATTTCTTCGGACAGAGACTCCTCTGGGGCGTGACACTAACATTATCCCTTAAACCATAGGTCTCGGGTTCGATTCCCGCTTAGGCCGTTTTCGTTTCCAATTCTTTTTGCTACTTCCGATACTCGTAAAATTCCAGAAAAATATCTAAAAATTCCACAAAAATCCTAGAATAATTCTAAAATAAATTCGGGAATTTTTCGGGCTTTACAATCCCCCATACCTTATAAAAATTTCGTCCCCGAATTTAAAACAATTCTGGGTACTTCTGTCTCATGCTGGCCTCTGTCTCCCATGTCGCCTCTGCGGCTGTGTGATTTTGCCAACTGACTTTGACTAATGGTACTTCCTTGTTCCGTAACTTCTTTACTGCTCGGTCTATTATCTGAATAGGCCGACTGTCATAGCTGAGATCATCACGGACCTGTACCAACTGGGGCTCAATCACCTGGGTGGCGTCTGGAATATGCTTCTTCAGCATGGAGACATGAAATACATTGTGGACAGCTGACATCTCCTGAGGTAACTCTAGCTCATATGCTACCTTGCCCACTCTCTTCGTGATAAGGTATGGTCCCACATATCTGGGAGCTAGCTTGCCCTTCTTCCCAAAACGCATGACTCCCCTCATGGGAGCTACTCTGAGGAAAATTGTATCCCCAACTGAAAACTCTAGGGTGCGTGTATCGGCAGATAGCTTTTACGGACTCTGTCTTGTCTCTATCCTCCGTGAATCATCAGATGGGTGCAGTGGTATCTGCTACTAGATGCATAGGCTCTAGTTCCTTCCTGCTCACCACTCTCATACAGAGATTGGTGATCCGCACCTCCGCCCATAGAGTGCCTCATAAGGTGCCATGCCGATAGTGGCACGATAACCTGTTGTTGTATGCAAATTCCGCTAGACTCGGATATTTGCACCAACTTCCTTGAAATCTAGGCACAAGCTCGAGCATATCTTGAGTACTGATTTACTCGCTCCGATCCGTCTGCGAGGATGGAAGGTGTAAATTTTAATCGGGTGCCCATAGCGTGCACACTTCCAAAAGTGTGATGTAAATCTCTGTCTCTGTCCGATATAATGGTTCGTGGGACTCCATGCCTGACAATCTCCTTGAGATATAACCGAGCTAGTCGCTCCATGGAGGATATTCGATAGCTAAGAAGTGGGTGATTTAGTCAACTGTGACTATTACCCGGATGGCATCAAACCATTCGTGGTTCGGGTAATCCCACTATGAAGTCCATAGAGATATCCTCCCACTTCCATTCTGGAATCTGGATCGGTGCAAAACTCCTCCTGGTCGATATTCTCCCTTAACCCTCGGACAGGTTAGACAGATGCTGACGTATCTGGCGATATCTCGCTTCATCCTAGGCCACCAAAATCGTTTCCTTAGATCCGATACATTTTGGTGGAACCGGGATGCATCGCATAGGGAGTCCGTGAGCCTCGTCTAGAATCTGCCTCGTAGCTCGATCCGGAACAGAGTCTGTCACCAAAATACACTACCCCACTGGCGGACACTCGAACTCTCCACTTTCTGATTCCGCTAACCCTTGCTTGATTTTCGGATTTCGGGATCCTGCTCCTGAGCTGTCTGGATATCATCAAGCAAGGTAGATGCTAAGGACATAGTGGAAAGCTGCCCAACCATAAGCTCGAGACTAAAATCTGTAATCTCCTTCCTTAGGGGTGGTGACATAGTCGCTAAAGATAATAAGGTGGCATTGGACTTTGAGTGCGTCTGCTACCTTATTAGCTTTCCCTGGATGGTAGAGGATATCTATGTCATAATCCTTGACCAGCTCTAACCATCTCCGTTGTCGCATATTCAGATCCTTCGAGTAAAGAAATACTTCAGACTTTGATGATCTGTATATACTCCACTGAGCTCCGCACAAATAATGTCTCCAAATCTTGAGAGCGAACACCCCTGCTGCAAGGTCGTGAGTAGGATAGTTCCTCTCATAATCCTTGAGTTGTCCGGAGGCATGGCGATCACCTGCCTCGCCGCATCATCGCCTCCTAATCCCATTTAGAGGCGTCACTGTAGATGTCGAAGCCGTCTGTGTTTTCCGGTATAGCTAAAATAGGAGCACCGTCAATCTCCGTTTTAGTTCAGTCGCTCGCAGCCCTCCTCCATCCGAAATTTCTTGTTCTTCTGGTGAGAGCAGCTGGGGAGGCTATCCGAGAAGTCCTCTAATTTCTGTAGTAGCCTGCTAATCCCGTAAAGCTTCCACTGGCGTTTCTGGGTCTCTTCCAGTTACTTACTGCTTCTATTTTGGATCTACCATAACACCATCCTTGGAGATGATGTGACCTAGGAAGGCTACCTGATCCAGCCAAAATTCACATTTCGTGAATTTGGCGTACAGCTGGTTCTGCTGAAGGATCTGCAAAACTGTCTTCAGATGCTCTGCATGATCCTCCTGAGTGCCTGAATAGATAAGAATGTCATCGATGAACACGATGACAAACTTGTCTAAGTATTCTCTGAATACTCTGTTCATGAGGTCCATGAAAGTAGCTGGAGCATTTGTCACGCCGAAAGGCATGACTACGAACTCATAGTGTCCGTATCTGGTCCTGAAAGCCGTTTTAGGTATATCACCTTCCTTGACTCTAACCTGGTGATATCCTGATCTGAGGTCAATTTTAGAGAACACTGTGGCTCCCTTTAGCTGGTCAAACAGGTCATCTATCCTGGGGAGAGGGTACCTGTTTTTAATTGTGACCTGGTTCAAGGCACGGTAGTCTATGCATAGACGCATGCTTCCATCCTTCTTCTTCACGAACAACACAGGTGCTCCCCATGGTGAGTGACTAGGGCGTATGAAACCCTTGTCAAGAAGCTCCTGTAATTGCTCCTGAAGTTCCTTCAGTTCTGCTGGAGCCATGCGGTACGGTGCCTTGGAAATTGGATTTGTGCCGGGAATGAGCTCTATCTCAAATTCAATCTCCCTGTCTGGTGCTAAGCCTGGTAGCTCTTCAGGGAAGACTGCTGGGTAGTCACAAACGACTCGAACCTCTGATAGCTGTTGGTTCTTGTCCTGGCTGGTGTTGACTACATTTGCTAAAAATCCCATGCATCCTGAATCCATTAGCTGCTGTGCTTGAGAGAATTTCTTCGCTTTTCTCTTTGGTTTTCCTATGTACTCAAACTGCATTTCTTCAGGTTGGAATATAACCTTTTGTTTACGGCACTCAAGCGCCGTATCTGATTAGAAAATCCATCCCAAAGATGACATCGTAGTCATTCATTTCTAGCACTATCAGAAAAAAGTTCTCTCTGCTATAATGACCGGCACTGCTCTGAGCCGATGTGTAGATGCCATAATGTCTCTGAGGGTAGTGTTGTCGAAACTGACTATTGAGTACTCGGAGGTGTTGCTAATTTTTCGGCAAACGCCCTAGATACATAAGAGTGGGTTGCCCGATCGAATAAACAACAGTTGCATCATGTCGTAATATACCGATCGACTGTGACAACCGCCTTGCTACGTCCTCTCTGGTCAGTGAGAAAATCCTGGCATTCGTGGTAGCTATGGGGGCTTCTAATCTGCCCTGACTGATCTGTGGACCATCTAAGGCAGCATACATCTGGTGTAGCTGCGGTGGCTGAGCTCCATACTGTATCGGCTGAGGCTGAGGAAGACTGTTCTTGTTCGGGCACTGCTTAGCCATGTGCCCTTCCTGTCCACATTCAAAACAACCTCGCGTACCCTTGCGGCAAACTCCTGGATGATGTTTCCCACAAGTAGCACACTTGGGGTGTCTGGAATGTTTCCCAGCTGGTCCTCCTTTTGGGTCACTGCTTGCCTTACGTTTCCCCTTCCAGTTGGAGCTATGTCCCTGTTGTTTCTGCTGAGTACCTGAGCTAGCTTGTCCCTTGGGCTCTGTGGAAACCTGCTTCTGCTGGAAGATATTGTGCTGATAGTGCTCGGTGATCAGAGCACTACTCACTAGCTCCTCTGTGGTTTGTGGCCTATGAACGCCACCAGCCACATTCACTGCGATCTCTGGTCTGAGCATCTTCAGCATCAAGCGTACTCGTTCCTTCTCTGAGCTGACTAGTTCTGGACACAGACGGGCCAACCTGTTGAATTTCTTCACGGCCTCCGACGAAATTCTGTAAACTCGTCATAGTGTCGGTTCGTGACTTGCATGTGAAAGAATTCCTCGAAGAATTCTTTCTCGAAGTTGGCCCATGTCATCTGATTTACTGGCCACTTCGATTTAATCCGCTCCCACCACATGCGTGCATCTCCTGTTAAACAGAAGGAGGCACACTTCACCTTTTCGTGCTCTGGCCAGTCTAGAAGCTCCATCGTGCTTTCCAGTGTTTTAAACCATGCCTGAGCATCCCATGGTTCGCTGGTGCCTGAGAAATTCTCGGGCTTAATTCTTTGCCACTGGATAAGGTAAGCTTCTTTCTTAGTCCCTGCTACTGGGGCTACTGGGACTGGTACTGCAGGCTGAGCTGGTACTACCTCTGTGATTACTGGAGTTGTGAGGTTTGGTACTGGAGTGACTGGGGGAGTAGTCTGCTGGTTAGCCTTTAAGGAGGCTATCTCCTGCTGTAAGGTCTGGGGGAGGCACTGAACTGCCTGCCTCATGCTGGGGCTCAGCCGCTGATGCTTTCTTAGCTGGACGTCCCCGTACCATTTTCTAAATAGCAGAGAACACATAAATATAACTAGGCTATCATGTCATAGTTAACTACTGGTAAAATGTCAAATACTATTACTGTAAACATGAATTAATTAACTACCAACATGAGAGCAAACATGAAAGCACATATAACTGATATGAAAGCTGAAAACAAAACTGAGTGAGAGATACTCTTACTTGGAAGCTGTAGGCACAATGCTGATGTGTGTGTAGGAAGTAAGGAACACTGCTCTGATACCACTCTGTAACGACCCGCCTTCTACTGACTAGGCTGTAAGGCGAATCGCTACAATACTGCTATACCGACTGTGCGGAAACTGAGCTAATTTAAAATTTGCTAAACTAATTACTGTAAAGTCTTAACCTGACATTCTAAGAGTATCTAAGTGTTGCACACATGCTAGGAGAGACAATCTATGCCTCTCGAATGTCCTGCTAACTGAAATCAGACATTTCAACCAATCCGTGAGTCGATTGAGCCGTCGGAACGATTCACAGATCGTTCCAGCTGATACTGGCACGGAGGCACCCTCTGGATCGGTCGGCTGACCGATCCATAAGCTTACCTCGCTTCTGTACGCAACTGGATCGGTCTACCGACCGATCCAGGAACACCCTGATCGATCGGGAGACCGATCGGTGAGCCTCTGTGCTTCTGCTGCGTTCTGTACGCAGTTGGATCGGTCTACCGACCGATCCAGGAGCGCCCTGATCGGTCGATAAACCGATCAGTGCACTTCCTAGCTTTCTGTTCGCTACGGGATCGGTCGGCTGACCGATCCATAACCCTTGCCAACTCTCTGTTTGTGCCTGGGTCGGTCGGCTGACCGATCCCGTGACACCAACTCATTCCTGATCGGTCGGCTGACCGATCAGGGTTTCTGATTTCGAATCAGAAACTCTGATTTCAGCATTGGTTCGTGCCAAAACCTCCCACTACAACTATCTAATGTATAATAAACATTCTAACAACATGTAGTAACAATTCTAACTTAAGCTAAAGCAAGGTTTACTGGTTCATGGCATTTTAACAACTTAAAGTGCATGAAGATATGAATTTCTAAAAGTTCTAATTGCTTAAAACATGAAATTGAACTAATAAACTGAAAAGTGCCTAAGTAAATGCTAAATCCCCAGAGGATCTTTTATTCCAGTTCCTTCCACACACATCCTCATCTGCATTGACCTCCAGCCTCCACTGCTAGTCCATTTTCCTTTTACCTGTATCTGCAGTATAAGGAAAATAGTATCTGTAAGCTTAAAGCTTAGTAAGAAACCATCTACCTCACTAAAACATGCAACGATGCGATTATGTTTTTAAATCATGCTGTTTAAAACATACTGAATATGCAAGCATGGCATGGCATGGTATCATACAAAGCATGGCATAACATAAAAACTGAACATGCTTTAAACTGAACATGGCATACTTATAAACTGAGCATAAAACTGAACTAATCATGCATATATCTAAATCTGTACATGAACTCGAATCATGTAAATCGAACTCGAACTCGAGCTAAACTAGTGTTCTCATCACTGGTTTCAAATTTGAAAACTATATATAATAGATGAAAATACTAAACATGGCAGAACACTTACTGTGCTCGCATCCCTACGAGACCCGGGATTGCAAGTTCCGAATCCAAGGTTACTAGGTTATCTGAACCTAGGGACGGTGGGAGTCCGCCCATGGATATTCGATCCAAGTGAACAAAAGTAAAATCAATGAATCTTGCTTTTATTTTACTTTCTTTGTTTAGGTTATCGAACCTAGAGCTAGGTTATCCGAACCTAGAGGCTCTGTGGGAGCCCACCCAATGGATATCTGATCCATTAGCTGTAATAACTGATAATAAACCGAGTAAAATATTTCTAATTCATTTTACATTCTGTTAGGACGCCTATTGGTGCATCCTTCGGAACCGAGCATTCTATCGAACGCTTGGTGTGCACTAAAAGCACACCCTAAAAGTAAAATTACTGAACTAATGCCAAAACTAACAAGCGAGAGCAATTATACTGCAGGTGAGGGGTTTCTTACCTCAATCGCAAGGTTTTCTTACGATTTATCCGCTAGGTTTTTCCGGAAAACTGCTCCGTTCGACGAACCGCTTACGTCCTCGCGTTCCTCTCGCGGAGAAGAACCGACTTCGTACGGGTGTTGTCGCCGGAAAGTGAACACACGATCCTAGGGAAGGAACCCTAGGTTTCCCTTGCTTTGTTTTGCTGCGCCGAGAGAAAGAAACGGGAGAGGGAGAGGGTCTCGGTGAGGGTTTGGAGAAGGTCACGAACCAATTAGAAATAAACCAACCCACTTAAACCTCCTATTTATATCATGTGGTAATTCCGGTCCAACTCTAATATAAATATAAATGTTTCTCCTTTCTCTCAGCACGGCCCTGCTGGGTTCACTGGTTACTAACATTATCCCTTAAACCATAGGTCTCGGGTTCGATTCCCGCTTAGGCCGTTTTCGTTTCAATTCTTTTTGCTACTTCCGATACTCGTAAAATTCCGGAAAAATATCTAAAAATTCCACAAAAATCCTAAAATAATTTTAAAATAAATTCGAGAATTTTTCGGGCTTTACACTAACCTTCTTGGCGAGCAAATCGTCCAGCTTCGAATAATGAGATTTACAGACGGTATTCAGAGATTTCAACAGAGGGTTGTACTCGTTTAACCTGAAATTTCTGAAATTATATCACTACATACCGACAATTGCCCATATCCAGCTCCATATCAAAGATGATCAAAAGAAATCACTAGCTTGTGGTTAACGCAGGGAGCACAAATTGATGCAAGATTTGAACCCTCGCAGATGGCGCAGCAACTGCTGCTGGGCTTCCTCACCATCAATTGACACCGGATTCGACCACGATCCAGCGACTGATCGCCAACAACAGAATGGAGACTTCGATTTTGTTTCTGGAAACTCGACTGATCGCCAACAACAGAACGGATCGTTCTCTGCTTCCAGCACGCGCCTGGCGGTGGCCAGCACGCGCCTGGCGCCGGACAGCCCACGACGGCAGGCAGCCCCGCGACGCGGACAATATTCGGCCAGCCACGGCAAGGCCCGCGCCGTCGCCGAGAGAGGGAGATCCGAGAGCAGTGGGCTTACCAATCGAAAACCTTCCACCTCTGGAGAGCAAGCGGTTGTCGCAGATCACGCCGTCGTCGGTCGGAGATGTGGCCGAAACCCTGGAAATCGCATGTTGGAAGGGGGAACGGGGGAGAAAGAAATGGGGAAGAACATAGGAATCGGGATGAGATGTAGATATAGGGTTATTAGCATCAAATATGTTTTTGTTCCTAATTTTGGGTCGAATCCCTGGATTCGTCCCAAAATCTGGGACGAATTCAGGAATTCGTCCCAGAATTTATTTATTTTTAAATAAAAGAGGAAAAAAATTAGAAGAAATAAATACGGACCTAGAGATATCGGAATTTGATGAAATAAGTTTCTATGCGTTTGTATCATTGTCCTGATCGTAAATATATCCATGAAAATATTTTTAACCAAATATATTTATTTTTGGAATTTTTTAATCCCAATTTGACCTAATTTATTGTTAAAAATTTGAATCACTGAAAATATTAATTAAAAATTATGGATGAAGACATATTTATGATCAGGTCAACGATACAAACGCATAGAAACTTATTTCATGAAATTTCGATGTCTCTAGGTCAAGATATAAGCCTTCGGTGTATGATTTTACCTTTTTAAAAATTATTTTCAGTTTTGGGACGGATCCTGGATTCGTCCCAAAATTTTAATTATTTTAAAAAAATATATAACAAAATGGGACGCCTTAAATACAGACCTAGAGACATCAGAATTTGATGAAATAAGTTTCTATGCATTTGTATCATTGTCCTGATTGTAAATACAACCATAAAAATATTTTTTGACCAAATATATTTATTTTTAGCATTTTTTAATCCAAATATAACCTAATTTGTTGTTAAAAATTTGAATCACTGAAAATAATAATTAAAAATTATGGATGATGATGTATTTACGATCAGCTCAATGATACGGACGCATAGAAACTTGTTTCATCAAATTCTGATATCTCTAGGTTCATATTTAAGCCTTAGGTGTTTGATACTATTTATTTAAAAATAAATTCAGTTTTGGGACGAATCCTGGATTCGTCCCAAATTTGGGACGAATCCAGGAATTTGTCCCAAAAAATTAATTATTTAAAAAAATAAAACAAAATTGGACGCCTTAAATACGGACCTAGAGACATCGGAATTTGATGAAACAAGTTTCTATGTGCTCATATCATTGTCCTGATAGTAAATCTATCAAAAAAAATATTTTTATCAAATATATATATTTTTGGAATTTTTTATTCCCAATTTGATTTAATTTGGTGTTAAAAATTTAAATAACTGAAAATATTAATTAAAAGTTATGGATGATGATGTATTTATGATCAGCTCAATGATACGGATGCATAGAAACTTGTTTCATCAAATTCCGATGTCTCTAGGTCCATATTTAAGCCTTAGGTGTTTGATATTATTTATTTAAAAATAAATTCAGTTTTGGGACGAATCCTGGATTCGTCCCAAATCCTGGATTCGTCCCAAATTTTGGGACGAATCCTGAGATTTGTCCCAAAAAATTAATTATTTAAAAAAATAAAACAAAATTGGACGCCTTAAATACGGACCTAAAGACATCGGAATTTGATGAAACAAGTTTCTATGCACTTGTATCATTGTCTTGATCGTAAATCTATCAATAAAAATATTTTTTACCAAATATATATATTTTTGGAATTTTTTAATCCCAATTTGCCCTAATTTGGTGTTAAAAATTCAAATCATTGAAAATATTAATTAAAAATTATGGATGATGACGTATTTATGATCAGCTCAACGATACGGATGCATAGAAACTTATTTCATCAAATTCCGATGTCTCTAGGTCCATATTTAAGCTTTCGGACTCTAATTTACAATCGTTTAGTACACAACACCTTTTTAGTTAGTAACAACCTATATATGTTTTAAAAAATATCGACCTAGGGACATTGGAATTTGATGAAATAAGTTTCTATGCGTTCGTATCGTTGTCCTAATCGTAAATCTATCAATAAAAATATTTTTTTTTACCATATATATATATATATTATTGGAATATTTTAATCCCAATTTGACCTAATTTGGTGTTAAAAAATTAAATCACTGAAAAAATTAATTAAAAATTATGGATGATGATGTATTTACGATCAGCTCAATGATACGGATGTATAGAAACTTGTTTCATCAAATTCTGAGGTCTTTAGGTCCATATTTAAGCCTTACGTGTTTCATTTTAATTATTTAAAAATAATTTTAGGTTTGGGACGAATTCTGGATTCGTCCCAAATTTTGGGACGAACCCAGGAATTCGTCCCAAATTTTGGGACGAATCTCTGGATTCGTCCCAAATTTTGGGACGAATCCAGAGATTCGTCCCAAAAATTTAATCATTTTTTTTTTAAATAAACAAACTTGGACGGCTTAAATACGGACCTAGAGACATCGGAATTTGATGAAACAAGTTTTTATGTGCTCGTCTCATTGTCATGATCATAAGTCTATCAATAAAAATATTTTTTACCAAATATATATATATTTGGAATTTTTTAATCCCAATTTGACCTAATTTGGTGTTAAAAATTCAAATCACTAAAAATAATATTTAAAAATTATGGATGATGACGTATTTACGATCAGCTCAACGATACGGATGCATAGAAATTTGTTTCATCAAATTCCGAGATCTCTAGGTCCTTATTTAAGCTTTCAGAAACTAATTTACAAACGTTCAGTACACAACACATTTTTAGTTAGTATCAATCTATAGATGTTTTAAAAAATATCTACATAGAGACATCGGAATTTGATAAAACAAGTTTCTATGTGCTCGTCTCATTGTCATGATCATAAATCTATCAATAAAAATATTTTTTACCAAATATATATATATTTGGAATTTTTTAATCCCAATTTGACCTAATTTGGTGTTAAAAATTCAAATCACTGAAAATAATATTTAAAAATTATGGATGATGACGTATTTACGATCAGCTCAACGATACGAATACATAGAAACTTGTTTCATCAAATTCTGAGATCTCTAGGTCCATATTTAAGCCTTACGTGTTTCATTTTAATTATTTAAAAATAATTTTAGGTTTGGGACGAATTCTGGATTCGTCCCAAATTTTGGGACGAATCCAGGGATTCGTCCCAAATTTTGGGACGAATCTAGAGATTCGTCCCAAAAATTTAATCATTTTTTTTAAAATAAACAAACTTGGACGGCTTAAATACGGACCTAGAGATATCGGAATTTGATGAAACAAGTTTCTATGTGCTCGTCTCATTGTCATGATCATAAATCTATCAATAAAAATATTTTTTACCAAATATATATATATATGGAATTTTTTAATCCCAATTTGACCTAATTTGGTGTTAAAAATTCAAATCACTGAAAATAATATTTAAAAATTATGGATGATGACGTATTTACGATCAGCTCAACGATACGAATGTATAGAAACTTGTTTCATCAAATTCCGAGGTCTCTAGGTCCATATTTAAGTCTTACGTATTTCATTTTAATTATTTAAAAATAATTTTAGGTTTGGGACGAATTCTGGATTCGTCCCAAATTTTGGGACGAATCCAGAATTCGTCCCAAAAATTTAATCATTTTTTTTAAAAATAAACAAACTTGGACGGCTTAAATACGGACCTAGAGACATCGGAATTTGATGAAACAAGTTTCTATGTGCTCGTCTCATTGTCATGATCATAAATCTATCAATAAAAATATTTTTTACCAAATATATATATATTTGGAATTTTTTAATCCCAATTTGACCTAATTTGGTGTTAAAAATTCAAATCACTGAAAATAATATTTAAAAATTATGGATGATGATGTATTTACGATCAGCTCAATGATACGAATGTATAGAAACTTGTTTCATCAAATTCCGAGGTCTCTAGGTCCATATTTAAGCCTTACGTGTTTCATTTTAATTATTTAAAAATAATTTTAGGTTTCTGGATTCGTCCCAAAATTTGGGACGAATCCAGGAATTCGTCCCAAAGTTTGGGACGAATCCAGAGATTCGTCCCAAAAATTTAATCATTTTTTTTTTAAAATAAACAAACTTGGACGGCTTAAATACGGACCTAGAGATATCGGAATTTGATGAAACAAGTTTCTATGTGCTCGTCTCATTGTCATGATCATAAATCTATCAATAAAAATATTTTTTTACCAAATATATATATATATGGAATTTTTTAATCCCAATTTGACCTAATTTGGTGTTAAAAATTTAAATCACTGAAAATAATATTTAAAAATTATGGATGATGACGTATTTATGATCAGCTCAATGATACGGATGCATAGAAACTTGTTTCATCAAATTCCGAGATCTCTAGGTCCTTATTTAAGCTTTCGGACACTAATTTACAAACGTTCAGTACACAACACATTTTTAGTTAGTATCAATCTATAGATGTTTTAAAAAATATCTACATAGAGACATCGGAATTTGATGAAACAAGTTTCTATGTGCTCGTCTCATTGTCATGATCATAAATCTATCAATAAAAATATTTTTTACCAAATATATATATATTTGGAATTTTTTAATCCCAATTTGACCTAATTTGGTGTTAAAAATTCAAATTACTGAAAATAATAATTAAAAATTATGGATGATGATGTATTTACGATCAGCTCAATGATACGAATGCTTAAAAACTTGTTTCATCAAATTCCGAGGTCTTTAGGTCCATATTTAAGCCTTACGTGTTTCATTTTAATTATTTAAAAATAATTTTAGGTTTGGGACGAATTCTGGATTCGTCCCAAATTTTGGGACGAATCTAGAGATTCGTCCCAAAAATTTAATCATTTTTTTTTAAAAATAAATAAACTTGGACGGCTTAAATACGGACCTAGATACATCGGAATTTGATGAAACAAGTTTCTATGTGCTCGTCTCATTGTCATGATCATAAATCTATCAATAAAAATATTTTTTACCAAATATATATATATTTGGAATTTTTTAATCCCAATTTGACCTAATTTGGTGTTAAAAATTCAAATTACTGAAAATAATAATTAAAAATTATGGATGATGACGTATTTACGATCAGCTCAATGATACGAATGCATAGAAACTTGTTTCATCAAATTCCGAGGTCTCTAGGTCCATATTTAAGCCTTACGTGTTTCATTTTAATTATTTAAAAATAATTTTAGGTTTGGGACGAATTCTAGATTTGTCCCAAATTTTGGGACGAATCCAGAGATTCGTCCAAAAAATTTAATCATTTTTTTTAAAAAATAAACAAACTTGGACGTCTTAAATACGGACCTAGAGAAATCGGAATTTGATGAAACAAGTTTCTATGTGCTCGTCTCATTGTCATGATCATAAATCTATCAATAAAAATATTTTTTACCAAATATATATATATATTTGGAATTTTTTAATCCTAATTTGACCTAATTTGGTGTTAAAAATTTAAATTACTGAAAATAATAATTAAAAATTATGGATGTTGACGTATTTACGATCAGCTCAACGATACGAATGCATAGAAACTTGTTTCATCAAATTCCGAGGTCTATAGGTCCATATTTAAGCCTTACGTGTTTCATTTTAATTATTTAAAAATAATTTTAGGTTTGGGACGAATTCTGGATTCGTCCCAAATTTTGGGACGAATCCAGATATTCGTCCCAAATTTTGAGACGAATCCAGAGATTCGTCCCAAAAATTTAATCATTTTTTTTTTAAATAAATAAACTTGGACGGCTTAAATACAGACCTAGAGACATCGGAATTTGATGAAACAAGTTTCTATGTGCTCGTCTTATTATCATGATCATAAATCTATCAATAAAAATATTTTTTACCAAATATATATATATATTTGGAATTTTTTAATCCCAATTTGACCTAATTTGGTGTTAAAAATTCAAATTACTGAAAATAATAATTAAAAATTATGGATGATGACGTATTTACGATCAGCTCAATGATACGAATGTATAGAAACTTGTTACATCAAATTCCGAGGTCTCTAAGTCCATATTTAAGCCTTACGTGTTTCATTTTAATTATTTAAAAATAATTTTAGGTTTGGGACGAATTCTGGATTCGTCCCAAATTTTGGGACGAATCCAAGAATTCGTCCCAAAGTTTGGGACGAATCTCTGGATTCGCCCCAAATTTTGGGACGAATCCAGAGATTCGTCCCAAAAATTTAATCATTTTTTTAAAAAAATAAATAAACTTGGACGGCTTAAATACGGACCTAGAGACATCGGAATTTAATGAAACAAGTTTCTATGTGCTCATCTCATTGTCATGATCATAAATCTATCAATAAAAATATTTTTTACCAAATATATATATATTTGAAATTTTTTAATCCCAATTTGACCTAATTTGGTGTTAAAAATTCAAATCACTGAAAATAATATTTAAAAATTATGGATGATGACGTATTTATGATCAGCTCAACGATACGAATGTATAGAAACTTGTTTCATCAAATTCCGAGGTCTATAGGTCCATATTTAAGCCTTACGTGTTTCATTTTAATTATTTAAAAATAATTTTAGGTTTGGGACGAATTATGGATTCGTCCCAAATTTTGGGACGAATCCAGGAATTCATCCCAAAGTTTGGGACGAATCTCTGGATTCGTCCCAAATTTTGGGACGAATCCAGAGATTCGTCCCAAAAATTTAATCATTTTTTTTAAAAATAAAAAAACTTGGACGGCTTAAATACGGACCTACAGACATCAGAATTTGATGAAACAAGTTTCTATGTGCTCGTCTCATTGTCATGATCATAAATCTATCAATAAAAATATTTTTAACCAAATATATATATATTTGGAATTTTTTAATCCCAATTTGACCTAATTTGGTGTTAAAAATTCAAATCACTGAAAATAATATTTAAAAATTATGGATGATGACATATTTACGATCAGCTCAACGATACGAATGCATAGAAACTTGTTTCATCAAATTCCGAGGTCTCTAGGTCCATATTTAAGCATTACGTGTTTCATTTTAATTATTTATAAATAATTTTAGGTTTGGGACGAATTCTAGATTCGTCCCAAATTTTGGGACGAATCCTAGATTTGTCCCAGAATTTGGGATGAATCTTCGATTCGTTCCCAAATTTGGGACGAATCCAGTATTTGTTCCTAAATTTGGGACAAATTCTTTTTTCGTTCCAGATTTGGGGACGAATTTAGCAACGAATTATTTTTATGTTGCAAACTTGAAACGAAATTTTTTTGTTGCAAGTTTTGTTGGTTATTTGGGTCGAAATTTATTTTCGACCCTAAATTTGTTCCAATTTTGGGACGAATTTTTTTCGTTCCAAACGTTTGTCCCCAAAGTTGTATTTTTTTGTAGTGTAGAGATGAGCAAAGTAGACGTCGCATTCCTTCTTTTGTAAATGCATCCACTCTAGGATCTAGGGTCACTCAACCGACTGCAACATCTTGAGGAAGAGGAAGTCGTGGAAGGGGATCGTGTTGGATCGAGAAGCGCTAGAGGGGGGTGAATAGCGCTTGTGGCTTTCACTCGTTTCGGATTCGTAAAAACATTCGAGTAAATGCAGCGGAATTAGAAAGAGAACAACACACGAACACAAGCTATTTACTTGGTTCGGAGCCTTGAGCGACTCCTACTCTAAGGCCCACGCTCGTTGAGCATTTACGTTGGGCAACAACTATAATATCAGAAAATTATTACAAGTTGAGTATAATTGAAAGCTGTAATAAAAGTTATACCGACAACAAAAGGCTAAATCTGAAGTTCCGGGTTGTCGGGATGTTGCTACAGCACTTCTTGAATGTTTCTTGAGCAGCACGTTGAAGAAGGACAATTTTTTTGATTGATGATTCAAGCTGCTGCTCGAACACCTCTTTTATACACTGCTAGAGGCGCCTTGGACAGGCGCCTCCAGGCCTCCCGAGTCGCCCGCGTGGATCAGCACAGAACTGGTTGCAACTTATCTGTTGAAGGCGCCTCCAAGCCACTCCAAGGCGCCTCCAACCTCTGGTCCGAGGCACCTCCAAGCCTGCTGCGCAGCCAGCTTCTGCCTTGCACCCGAGGCGCCTCCAAGCCCCATGGAGGCGCCTCGGACATTGTTCATCCGAGGTCTAAGTTGCTTCTTTGTTCCTGCAAAATGTGTTAGTTCCAAACACAAACCCTGCAAAACAAAGTTAGCACAAGAAACAATATGATAGATATAATTGACAGTCATCGGACTGTCTGGGTCTGACTTCAGATTTTCAACCGAAAACCCTAGGTCGACCCGACGCCTACTGTTCCCTCTATGGGGAGCGCGTCCTCACCTACTCCACTCAGGAGATTTACCTGTTGCCAGTGCGATCTTCCAGATCGACTGGGCTTTTGCTCAGCGTTCAAAGCTTCCGAACTTTCTGCTGGACTTCTGCTTCCTGGCTAGTCCAATCTTTCACCTGGTTCGCGACACCAGGACTTTCCACCTAGGGTTACCCCCGGACTTTTGCCTGAAGCTCTCGACCTGCCAAGACTTTCCGCATAGGGTTACCACCCCCTATGACCTAGGGTTACCACCCCCTAGGGTTTTCCACCTGCCTAACCGCAGCTAGGACTTTTGCCTATGTACCACTTAGGACTTTCCTACAAGCTCCATGAACCTTGTTAGATAATACCACAGCTTAACTTTGAACCCTTTGCCATAATCAAAACTCAGGTTCGATCATCTGGTGCTCACTGCACTAACAGATCGAAGGTTCGCAATACTCAAACGACCCATGATCACTCTCCAGTTCCACCCATCCATGATACTTATATTTAGAAATTACCTATGCCTCTGTAGCATTATATTTCTCACACTGTTGGCATTCAACCTGACGGTCATTGTGGATTCAAGGCAATAGCTGCACTAATTGGGTATGGTTAAGAAGGTTGATTTTAAGTATGATTCAAGCTTCTAGAAGAGATTCAACAAAATAATGATCTATATGATCAACTTTATCCAGATCCAAGTTTGGTAGCTAATCTATTATTCTCATTGAATTGGTTCAAGCCGTGGGCACCAGAAATATATTGGATAAACTCTATGCCTTTAGGAATTGTCATCGCATCAAGGTACAATCTTGTACTGCATACATTTTATGAGAATGTTGAGAGTTGTTTTACTCACTTGCCATTAAGAACTTGGTAGGATCGGAAAGACGTTAGAGGGGGTGAATAGCGATCGTCGAAAATCGATAGTAAATTAATAACAAGTACGCAGCGGAAGAAAAGAAAACAATGCTAATAAACCAAGTTTTACATGGTTTGGAGCCTTCGACGACTCCTACTACAAGGCCCACACTCGACGAGTGCTTTCGTTGGCCAATCCACTATCAGATCATAAAAGTATTATAGGAATTAGTTACAAGAACTAAAAAGAATAATGTTACCAACACAGAAAGGAAATATGAAAGACTCTTCATTCTTCGAACTTCGGAGCAGCCTTTCGGTGTTGTCGAAACTTTTTGGAGCAACACGCAGGAGAGAAACTTGTAGTAGTTATTCTGAAGCTCCTGGTCGAATGCCTTTAAATAGGTCCATTCCGGGCGCTTGGAACCCCTCCAGCCGCTTGGACCAATTGTCTCGGCCAGTCGACGTGCTCCACATCAACTTTTGAATGATTTTTACAGTCCAGGTGCCTGGACCAACTTCGGGCGCCCGAGGCAGCCTCCAGGGTGAACTAGTCCAGGTGCCCAGACCAGTTCCAGGTGCTCGGACCCCCCATTCTTCAACACTTATTCTCTTACAAAAAAAGGGTTAGTCCTGGGCAATAAAAATAGGTTCATCCTAAAAAACAGAGTTAGTACAATTCAGCAGATAGGAGTAGTAATTAAATCATGTTTCGTCAAGACCAGATCTAGTCAAGATCTCGATTTAGGTTTTCCAAATGGACTTAAGTTGATCAATGCCTACAGTTCCCTCAATGAGGAACGTGTCCTTACTGAATCTCTTCTCCAATTGCTTACCTTCACTTACCAACTGCAGTCACTTAACTTTCCTTTGACCCACCAAGTCTTCCTGCTGGTTGTCAGGTCCATAGATCCAACTATATTTCGGCCGATTGTCAGGTCCTGCGGACCCAATAAGACTTCCCGCCAGATATCAGACCTCGCGGACCTATCTAGACTTCCCACCAACTATCAAGTCTCACGGACCTAGCTTGATTTCAGCCTGGTGTTAGGTCCTTCAGATCAGTCAACTCCTACATACTTGGTAGACAGGTTAGACAACCAACACATCTAACTTTAATCTATTTGTCATACATCAAAATTAGATTATTTGTACAACTTGTACCAACAAACTCCTCTAGTTCCAAACCAAGAACATCAAGAAATAACTATTGTCTATGTTGGCAATCACTTCTTGCAAGTTTTCTTATACCCTCATTACCTTATACCACCCATTCCAACGTGGTGGTGGCAACATTCATCGTACGAAGCTAAAGGATGAGTCATTCGTTATAGGGCACGTGTTTATTTGTGGTACGAAATAATAAGTACACCACCAAACGCGTCGAGAGTAGAATTTGGAGACAATATTTATTAAAATTTCTATTTTTATATATTTTTTATGTATTATTACATGTACTCTTCATTTGAAAAAAAAATATTTGTTCGTAAGCTATAAATGTATTTACTCTTAATTATTAGTATTTTTTTTTTAGTTTCATATATATATATATATATATATATAATTTTTTATTCATATTTTTATACTTTTTGTAATTTTTTATAAACAATAACTCCTAAAATTTACGGTAAAAAATAAATAAAAATTATAAACATATAATAAAAACATTATTCAAAAAGAAAAATAAAACTGATAAAAAAAAAATTGATAAAAAAAAAACTGGTTAAGAAAAAAAAACAATAAATAAAAAAAAGTAGAAGTATAAAAGGGTATAAGTGTACAACTAAATTTTAAGGTGGAGCCGAGGAGGACAGTATGTCAGGGGAGTGAAAATCACCTCTTAGGAAGGTTACATGAAGAATTTCAGAATAAAATTCTTGAGTGGAAATGTTGTTGTATTCTAGATCTTTAAGGAGCAAATTCAAAACAATCAAACAATGCGTAAAAGAGGGATAATTTGGGAAATTATTATTTACATTGCATTTAATTTTTCTTTCTATCTTCGTATTTTGCTTGTTTGTTTGTAAACATAAGTGTGGTAAGAGTATCCACAACGGGCATTAATGCATAAGGTATTACGTTGACGTGACGACTTTTTCAAAGACTGTAGCATTAACACATTTAAAACTTTGAACGTATTAATGCTACATATTCATTAAAAAAATATAAAAAAAATGCATTAACGCTTTCCACGTTAAGAGCATCCACACAAGACGTTAATGCATAAGGTATTAACATCGACGTGACGATTTTTTTGAACACTATAGCATTAACGCATTCAAAACTTTGAACACGTTAATACTATAGATTCATTAAAAAAAATAAAAAAAATGTATTAACGCTTCCCACGTTAATAACATTGCAGTGCTCTAATAGCATCGCAGATGCTCTAAAAAAAATTTCTTCACCTTCCGAAAGTGTCTGATAAGGAAAAAGATATATTGGTGATGTCACTAGGATGATAGATAGTGGAATAGAAATTAAGGATTTCAAACTATGTAAAATCTATCTCTATATTTATTTTTTGTCTTATGTTTTATGTTAGGTTTTCTATTACGTATTAAATAAGCATACGGTATAAATCAAGCAAATCACAAACTTTTCTATCTAGCTTAATTAACTCATTTTAATTATTTTAAAATAATTATTTTTTAATAAATTTTTTATTCTACTAGGGAGGTGGAATGTGATTTTATCCATTTTTTAATAGAGATATATAACTCTTATTAATCTTGGAGATAATCAATTAAGAATTTTTTCATTAATTATCAAAATAAATTTGGAGATATGAATGGCACATCGCTCCATAACCATCATTCCAAGACCATCTTCCCGCCGAAGCAAATTAATTCATGATAAAGTATAGAATAATTGAGTGGAATAAGATGTTTCTTAGAATTTAAATTATTCCGTCTCAAATTGTCATCAAAACACTAAAATATAATTATATAAAGATAACTATTCCGATTCTATTTCAATTATTTAACACCACGAGAAAAGTTTTTCAACTCTTGTCCTCTTATCTTTTAGTTATTATTAATATTAATCCATCTAATAAAATGATGAGGCTACTAATTTGGAAGCCATATTTTTATTATTTATTTTGGGTCAAGTCAAGTAAGCGCGTTAGTAGTGAGAAATAACATGATGATAATTTGAAAATATCAGGTAGTTTAATGGTTTTAATTTAAATTTATATTTATGGTAGATTATAATCAAGTGAATTAATTGTACGTAGACATAAGTTGTACATCTTCATAGGAATGATGTCATGATAAAATATTGTTAAAAATATTTTTTTTAGAGCTATGGTATTCATCTAAAAAATTTATCTAGAAAATTCATCTAGATAGACACATAAAGATGGGACCCACCATTTTACTTTTTATAGGTCCCATCATTTATGTGTCTATCTAGATAAATTTTCTAGATGAAATTTCTAGATGAATATCATTAGGGGTGTAAATGAGCCAAGCCGCTCGTGAGCTATTCGAAGCTCGATTCGATAAAAGCTCGTTTGAGCTCTTTTAATGAGGCTCGTTAAGATAAACAAACCAAGCTCAAGCTTTACAATATTCGGCTCGTTAGCTCGTGAACATGTTTGTTAAGCTCATAAATCAACTTTTAAATAAAAAAATAATAGTTTTGATATTGAATTTATAGATTTTACACTCTAATTATTAAAAATATAGACAAATATATTAAATTTATTTATTAGAATAAAATTATAAATTTTAACAAGAATATTATAATTTTTTAAAAATATATAATTTAGTTTTTAATGAATATTTAAATTTATAATTTATATTTATTAAGCTCGTTTAGGATCGATAAAAGCTCGAATAAGCTCGTGAGCCATGAGTATATTCGTTAAATAAAGCTCGAGCTCGGCTCGATTATAAACGAGCCAAACTCAAACATCCAAGAGTTCAGCTCGGCTCGGCTCGATTACACCCCTAAATATCATTTCTCTTTTTTTTTATATATTTTCAGTTTATTTAAAGATCATCTATCTATTAAACAAACCCAAACGCGGCTTATAAGGCACGATTAATAGATAATATGCATATGACTAAGGGCTGACGCCGATCGCTCCGTCGCTATCCCTTTACGGCTTTACCTCCAACACGGTTCCCACTGTTGGAACGTCTCTGCCAATAAGGGGAGACAGAGGGGGAGAGAGAGAAGAGAGAGAGAGACCGGAAACGGCTACCGGAGGGGCGTTATCTGCACCTCAACCGCCGATTTTCTATCCTTCTATCCGCCTCTTCTTCTTCTTCTTCTTCTTCTTCTTCCAATCGACTCTCGCTCTCTATATGTACAAGCGTATGCATCTCTAAAGGTAAGGCTTGAGAGATCGACCTCAGTCGCTCGGTGCAGAGAAAGAGGGTTAGCGCAATGGATCACGAGGCGGATGCGCACCGGACCGACCTTATGACCATCACCAGGTACGTTCTCAACGAGCAGTCGCGGTACCCGGAATCGCGTGGCGACTTCAGCATCCTCCTTTCGCACATCGTCCTCGGCTGCAAGTTCGTCTGCACCACCGTCAACAAGGCCAGCCTTTTTCTGATCGACCGATTCTAGTTGTTTATTTTGCCCTTTCTCCCTCAACTCCATCTCATTTCATTCGATAATAGTTGGTTTTATTTAGGGTTTTCTTCATGTTCAAATACAAGAACAAGGAGATGGACGATTTCTGCCGCTCTCATACAATTTCCCCTCATTCGTCTTTGGGGAAAAAAAACGTTTTTTGGATTGCGTTTCAAATTGATTAGATTCTACATTTGACTACTTATTTTCAGAAACAAAAGAAAAATCTTTCACTTTTTTTTTTCAAAAAAAAAAAAAAGAAAAGAAAACTCAGTCCCTTCCAAACACTACAATATGGTTTCAATTGGAGAATGTCACGATTTTGGTTTGCGCTATACATACACACATACATAAATATACATTAGTAAAGTTGTCTTTTTCTTTCTTTGTTCTGTAACAGGCCGGGCTTGCTAAGCTCTTAGGATTTGCTGGGGAGACGAATGTACAGGTGAGCATTTTCTGACCTAAAGTATCCTTTTAATTACTGTTTAATTTATTTATTTCAGACAAGATTAGGAACTTTTTTTTTGGTGTTTCTGTGCATCTTTCCAGGGCGAAGAGCAAAAGAAGCTTGATGTGCTTTCCAACGAAGTCTTTGTCAAAGCTTTGATAAGCAGTGGGAGAACTGTGAGTCTTCAAGGATTTATGTGAACTCGTTGATTATTTGGCCTGGTATATGATTAATAATCCTGTTTCAGTGACTCTCAGTGCATTCTAGTTTCGGAAGAGGATGAAGAGGCTACTTTTGTAGATCCATCTCTGCGCGGAAAGTGTGTACTTCATTCCTCTTATTGAATATTGGTGAATCATCTTAGTCCTTAACATTTTTTGTGGTTTATTGTGCTTTTGCAGATATTGTGTGGTCTTTGATCCACTGGATGGTTCCTCAAACATCGACTGTGGTGTCTCTATTGGAACAGTTGGGTTTTACTTTTACACTCATAATGTTCTTGTCAACTTCATGTTAATGTTTAGTAAGCCCTTTGTTTAAAGCTGTAGTTCATTATCAAATCTCAATGAGTGATAAAAAGAATAATCATCATTAGTTTCCATCATATAAATTGGTTTTACTGATATAAGTGCTTCATCATTCAGCAAAACATGGAGTAGGTTATTTGTTAATTTAAATCATAAAAGTTGGATTTTGGTGGACTAAAGATACAATTATACTGACTTGTAATTTCGAAAGATTGTTCTGTCTTGATATTACCTCATGCAACTAGTTAACTTTTATCCTATTTTAGTTCGAGATCTATGCAAACTTCCTTCTCTCACTGGTTGTTTCTTTCTCTAGATTTTTGGCATTTACATGGTTAAAGACAAGGAGAATGTGACTATAGATGATGTATTACAACCTGGGAAGAATATGCTAGCAGCTGGGTATTGCATGTACGGCAGTTCTTGCATGGTAAATCGACATAATTGACTTTACTTTTCAACATACTTCTACATTGCACTTCAGGCTTGGGAATAAGTAGGATCAAAATCTTTTGTCACTTTTATAATTTAACTTGATGGAAAATTGCCTTATTCAGCATAGGCTGAGTGGCATATTCATAGTCTTCTGTTTGTCCCTATGTTTCCTCTACATTGCACTTCAGGCTTGGGAATAAGTAGGATCAAAATCTTTTGTCACTTTTATAATTTAACTTGATGGAAAATTGCTTTATTCAGCATAGGCTGAGTGGCATATTCATAGTCTTCTGTTTGTCCCTATGTTTCCTGCAGTATCATATTACCTTAATTATTATCCTCAAACTTTTATCTTTAAAATGCAGCTTGTATTGAGCACTGGAAGTGGCGTGAATGGTTTCACTCTTGATCCTTCTCTTGGGGAGTTCATACTTACACATCCATATATTAAGGTTATCGTAATCTGATTTACCATCTGATATTGTCAATTGATATGTTATTTTGAGTAAAAGGTGGAGCATTACTCCACTAGAATGCCCATGAAATAAATTAACTACAGGTATTGTACAGTCCTGCAAACTCTACAGAGATAAACTTACACAGAATTAAGATAAATAAATATCCTATGGAGAATAAAAGTTGCAGGGAGCCCAAAATGAAGATAATTCTAATGGTCGCCGAGAACTATTAATGATGGCCGAGAGGAAGGGTCATTTCTTACACTTGCACCAAATAGCCCAAGCCCAACCAAGGATGAGAAATGAAAGTAGTCCAATTCTTAGAGATTTAGAGGAGAGAGATGATTCTTCAACATGACTTCAGCAAGAGTTTGAGAGGTTGTCTGTGTGATTGAGGATCTTCGACCAAATGATGATGCTGAAGTGGCAGATGAAAAGTAGGGAAGTTGTAGTTTCATGCTAGGAGGAGTAAAGAGAACAAGGTCAGATGATGAAATGTTGTGTTGACGAAAAAGGTCTTTAATGTGGAGACGAATTTGAAGACTACCCAATAGTAGAATACTTGAATCACTAATTACAAAATGTGCTGTGGCCATATTTGCATATTCATTTCACTGCATATGCTCGCATATGCATTATACTTCATAGTTGCATATTATTATAGTTTGCACTTGTCTTACCTATATCATTTTTCGAGATATACTAGATATGAAGTAGATGGTTGCCAAGTTTGCATTTATTTTTTCAATTGAAATATAATGAATAAGCAAATGAGTAAAAGGAATATATAGTAAATAATCTTCTCTTACAAGATGTAATATGTGCAAAGGAATAATTATGGTTACTCTGCATATGGAAAGTAACACAAACTTGAAAATCTAGTATTTTAAAATTATTTGTAAGTTTTTTAAAATATTTATATGTACTCTATTTTGATTCATGTTGCATGCTACGTTCAACCAAATACCAGAGTTTAACTTTTTTAGGAGTCCAGAAAAAACAAGGTTGTAGACCAGTGATAAAATATACCTTGGAATATGAGGTTGTAGGTGGATTTGACAAGTAATTCAAGGTTATTGGAGGAGAGATTCCAAAAGATGGAATCATTGGAGTCACGGGGCTGAAAGGTATGCAAGGATTGGTAAACTTATAACAGTTCTGTGACATTTATGGAGTAGATTGAGTGGTTGAACCAATTATTTGAGCTATGCAGATAGATCCGGAAGGTATATGTTATTGAATGCTTATGGGGTATAGGAAAGAGATTTTGAAGGGGTTAGTACCAGTAGAGTTTGAACTAGACCATTATAATTTATGCTACTCAAAAGTTTGTATTTATGTTATGTATAAACAGGTTCTATCAATTCCCGGAATTGTCTTCTTGTAATTGTTACATTAAGTGCTTTAAAACTTAAGATTTTCTAATCATGCAGTTGATTTTTCTTGTAGATACCAAAGAAAGGCAAAATATATTCAGTGAATGAAGGCAATGCCAAGAATTGGGATCGACCTACAACAAAGTGTGTATATCTATTTATTCAATTTCCACAAATTTTTTTACATTCCATGTTTTTTAGGTATGTGGAAAAATGCAAATTCCCCGATGATGGCTCCTCACCAAAATCTCTGAGATACGTTGGAAGGTGAATGATCCCTTTAGCTGTCTTGATATATTTTCATAAAGTTGAAGATTATGATTTTCTCTTTTAATTTCATACGAATACTTCACTGATGTAGCCGCATCAGAGATTTGTCACAGTGGTTGTGCTTATTTATACAATAAAAACACACTTATTGTTTTAACTTTTGCACATCCACTTCTGACTTGAATGATGATACTATTACAGTTATAGGAAATAATATTTTTTTTATGTCATATAGTTAGGTAATATGACATGCTCTGACAAGAAACTTTCATATTAATTTCTGTATATTTCTGATAAGCAAGAAAATAGGTTATACAATGTATAAATGCTGTTTTTTATTATCACTTGGTTATGTTTCATGATCTTCACTACAGCATGGTGGCTGATGTACATCGAACCCTGCTTTATGGAGGCATCTTTTTATACCCTTCTGACAAGAAGAGTCCTGATGGGAAATTACGGTATGCGTTTATTCAGGTTTGCAATAACATATTTCTACATTACTCTGATGCATAATTCCTTTTGCAATCCTTTACCCTAACAGTGTTTTATATGAAGTCTTCCCCATGTCATTCTTGATGGAACAAGCAGGTGGTCAATCTTTCACTGGAAAGCAACGGGTACGTAGAGTATCCATGTTTTTTTCACTTTTGCAGTACATAATCAACTATTCTTTTGTGAAACTGCCACTTATCTACATAGTAATTACAAACCATTAGCTTAAAGCTTAGCACTCAAAATCAGGACATTTGTGTTAAACATTACTACAATAACCTTGAACACATCTGGTTAGTTTTGCCTTGTTTTGGTGTTTGAAGCCAGTCTCATGCCATGCTTTATTTATAGTCAGCTTACAAAGTATGCAAAAGGATTGTTCTAGTCGATAGAGATATATTGATCAAACATGGTATTTGAAGTGCCCATTTTTCGTGCAGGCTCTTGACTTAGTTCCTACAAAAATTCATGAGAGGTCACCCATATTTCTAGGCAGCTACGATGATGTTGAGGAGATTAAAGCGCTGTATGCTGCTGAAGAAAACAACGATTGATGCTTCTGTTAGTCTTGTAAAGTTGTAATTTACTATCCTAATAAATACTGTCATCATCAAGCATGAATCAATCTCAGGCCTATATTCTCACTTCATTACAGCATTTAAATCCATTGATATTCTGTTAGTTTGTTTTTTGGTTTGGAACTACCAACAAGCGACTGATCAGATCTACATATATTAAATAGAAATGCTATTTAGATGCTGCTTATATATCTGTTAATTTGTATATACTGCTGTATTTTTTAAAAAATAAAATCATGTGTAACTTGTGATTAAGACATTTTAATCATGCAAACTATTAGCATAAGAAAGATTGCTGGTATGATTTATCTATCATGTGCAAAAAAGTGAAGGTCATTTACTTAACTGAAATAAAGAGTATTGGGATAAAATTATAAGATATTACTGGAAACTATAGAATCATTTACTACTGTGACTTATTTCTCATCGATGTTGCTTCTTGTCTTTTCTTACCTCTGGCTACTTTAACTTCTTGCCCACTGCTTATGATATATGGAATATGAAACTTTTTAGTTAGTTAATTACACCACGACAAGCATACGATAGTGATGAAATGAATACATACATTATCATTTGGTGTAAAGTGGGTTTGATTTCTTTCTATGCATGCCTTTTAGTTTACCTATAAGTGTGCCAGTCCATGTGCACTTAATCTAGACAATAACGTTAGATCTCTTGTTTCATCTTTGTCTCTTTTCTTTCTCTACCAAACATCATTACGAGTCATCGCAAATTAATAAAAAAAAAATGCAATTGTCATTCACATTTTACCAACCAATGCAACTGTTATATCTTTGTCACGTGTCTGTTGAAGGAATGCTAGTTAGATTGATCGCTTAAATAAGTCTCACATGTCAAATTCACCATGAGTTTGTCATCCGTGATGCAACAGTTAGGCCTTTCAAATCATTAATGAAATATCTAAGAGTTGAATTTTAATTACATAGTAGTTGATTCAAAGAATTAGATATTTGGATTAAAAACAAAACAAAAACAAAAAAGGAAGCATGTCTTGTAGCTCATGCTGTAACAAATTTGCAAAGCCAACCTATTCTTCTTAAATTCCTTTAACAAAGTTTATCAAATGGCTTCAACATCATAATATTTATAAATTATAATTTTCACAAATCTACTTTATAAATTCATTATACAATCAAATTTTCTGTATTATTTTTTGGAATTCAAACCCTATGATACTTTTGATAGTTTTCTAAAATATTTTAGCATATAAATATATGTTACAATTTTCATGTTCAATTTGACGAACTAATTACTTAAATATATATTGACTATGAAACAAATGAATTTCCATTAAATTGAATTGCTTAAACATTAAGCATATAAGTGACAATTTTAAATGACGCGTAACTTTTTCCAACAGCTATTTACTTAAACAACATTTGAAGAAATCATGTTCATATATTGTAACTCTTTCCTTCAATAACTACCCAAGTAATAGGGAATATCTAAATAGATAATTGACAATATCTTTTGTTAAAGAGGTATCTATGGTACCAAAAACTTGTCAATAATTCCAAGGGGCCTTTCACTTGGCTCTTTAACATATGATTATAGTATTGGAGTTAGGAAGGTGAGAAACACCCATTCCCATTCCCCTTCCTCTTCCAATTCATTTACCTTCCTCTATCAGTGAAGAAAGGGGAAGAAACCTCTATACCTATATAAGGTCATCCAAAGCAATCTAAAAGAAAGGAGAAAAGGAGAAGAACATATCTTTGTTCTTCCGTTCACAAAGAGATTTGGTTCATGAAATTTTGAAGAGTTTTTCGATTCGTTCGTGATCGTTCTTTCGACGACAAGCGAACATCAAAATCTACTACGGGAAATCACTGTGAATTTTACATATTTTGTATTTTTGTATTTCATGCATTTAGATCAATAATGGTATCAGAGCAAATGTTGAATACATGATAGATCTTTCTACTTGCTATATATAATCATGTTGTCGTGAAGCATAAGATCTCTTATGCTTATAGATTATGTTACTATAAAAGGATCTGTGCAAGATATGTTAGTAGATCTATTTAATAGGTATGCATCTATTCATCGTCGGAGGAATCGTCGATGGAGTTTGCTCTATCGGATTCCGCCATCGCCGGGCTCATCGCTAGGCACAATCACGATCTGCGACCATTGCTAAATCTCGATGGTCTCATCTTCTCCTAGATCATGACGACTTTGTTAACATCATCGACACCTCACTGGTGGTCCTTTGCGGAGAGAGGTCTTTTCTGTATCTTCCCAATGATCTCCAAGAAGTAACAAAGTAAACAAATTTATTGACCGGCGGCTTGACCATCTATAGTATGTTGGTTGGAAGGGACATACTTATCACACTTACTAATTTGAAATACATTTGACATTATTAATTTGTTAAGTTTCATGTACCATTCTTTTGTTGTATGTTTGATTCAATTAGTAATGCAATATGTATGTATAACTTGGTCTTTTGATCCATAATCATATACCTTTCAAGTTGTTCTATATACATATCGCCTTTATGTTTTTTTTTTCATTTAAAATTGTTATTTTAATGTCCACTTGGTGAATTTTGAGATCGGGTATCACTACAATGACGATCAATACGTAAATCAACATGATATTAATCGTAGATCAATAGGTATTGAAACTGTGAAGACCTTCCTTTAGTTTATAAAAAATTAATTAATCAGGTCAAGTAATGTTTAATTTGAGATGACCCGTTCGATCTCACAAAAGGTTACAAGTAAAACTTGTACTTATTAATTGATTCATCATCCTTGTATTTTTTTTTAAGAATTTATTTTTACTCCAACAACTTACTTCTTAGTGATATATCTCTGAATTCCTAGATATAGTTTTGCATTAAGGATTTTATATTGCTATTTATAGCCTCCTACAATAAAGCTTTTGAACAAGACCATGTCTATTTCACTATCTTAGATAGTTAGATTCATTTAACGATATTTATTATCGTTAGAAAAATCTAGTTGGAAAGTCTGGGTCAATTTGATATTACTGTGAAAATTTTCTACGACCACCATAATAAATCGAAAAGTACTTACAACAGATGATTCATCAGCTCAGCATTTTTAGATCAATTATTCATTTTGAAAAATTTATTTGTTAATTTACTGAAATTAAAACTTGATTATTAAATGTCTAAAAAAATTTAAAAAACCTTTATCACTGCACCACTGTCCTAAGGTCTTCGGGACTTTTATTGTATCTTAGTTCCTCGGCAGATAATGATTACTAAAAGTATATTCATATGCTTTACCTCTTATCATATTTTATGAAAATATATCCTTAAAAAATATCATACTCTTCACCTGAAAATTATGTCTTTATGTAGGCCAATTATTTCTAATTTGTGTACTAGAAAGCAATACACACTAGTATTACCTGTACATCTAATAAATATCTAGTCAACTATTTTAGGCTCAATTTAAATTTGCTTAGGTATAGGTATTTATACTTTAGCCAAACACATTCAACCTTTTTTTGTTTCTTAGTGCTAGCCTAAAAAAAAAATTCAACCTTTCAACTATACATAGGGAGTTTCATCTCTACTTCAATGGGATACCTTATTCAAAATATAGTTTATTGAGAGGATAGTTTCCGCAACAAGTTCTAGGTTAGCACCCAACTTATCATTTGCCATTTCTTTTAATATGCAATTCTTGTTTTCCACTACACAATTGGATTGACATTAGTAGGGTGTAGTCATTGGGTGAATAATGGCTATCTCTGAGTAAAATTCCTTAAATGATGTTGTGTATTCTCTTCGTTAGTCACTTTAGTGAGACAGCTTTGATGAGTTATTACCTATCCGAGTAGTGCAAGTCCACCAAACACTTTGGGTGGATGAGTTCTTAATAATCTATATGAACCGGAAAATGTTAACTAAGAGCATAGGTCTACAAACATACGTGATATGACCTGATTTGAGTGATGCATGCTTACTAACAATGTTGGTTGACAATTGTACTTGATGAGAGCAGAGATAGACTTCTAGATTCTCAGGGAGACATTTAGGATATGTTTAATTGAAGGTTGTTATTGATAATCTTGATTATCTACTAAAGATTATGTTATTTAATCATATTTGGTTCAAGTAATGAGTAATTCTTAGATAATTGAGCATGCTTATCATGTCAGTAAGGCTACGTTTAGTTGGGTGTAATGTAATGTAACTTGTAATGTACGTAATCAAATTTGTAATGTAATGTAATCTTGATTACATTATTACGTTTGGTAATGTAATGTATGTAATCTTTGATTACAAGGATGATTACATTCTTTTATTTGGTATTTATTATTTTTTATAAGCAATGTGATTCGTAATATTATAAAATGACAAAAATATTCTGCGACCTCTACCGACGGTCATCGCACCTCTACCGGAGCTTGCCGCAACCAGTGGCCGCCGCCGTTGGCCTCCTCCGCCGGCCGCCACCATCAGCAACCGCTAACCGCCGTCGCCTGCCGGCAACCCACAACAACGACAACCAGCGGCGACGACAGGGGGGGTGGCGATGGTCGCCGACAACGACCGACTGTGGTCATCGGCGGCAACCGACTGTGGTCGTCGGAGACGGCCGGCGGCGGTCGCCGACGACGGGCGCGGTGGTCGCTGGCGGCGAGCAGCGGGTGGTGGCGAGCGGCGACCGTCGTGGACTAGGGGTATATTCGACATTTAAATTTTGGTTAAATGGTGACCTCGTATTGTAATCAAATTACATAGTATTTGTTTTGTAATCCAGATTACAAAACTTCATTACGTTTTGTAATCCAGATTACATTACATTGCAAGTTTAAAATTAAACCAAACAAAATAATCAACCTTGTAATGTAATCCTGATTACATTACAAGGCAGATTACACCCTACCAAATGTAGCCTAAATGTGAGATATAACTCGGGATGCGATGATTGTCTTAAAAGTGTGAGATTTTACGTAATTCTGAAATTAACATTTTTTTTCCAAAATGAATATTTCAAAAATTGAATCAAATAATATTAGGATATATTTTATTCCTATAGCTTTAATCATATGATTATATATAACAAACTTAAATTAAACACATCTTTAAAAAAAAGACACTATTTATTTGAATAATGTAGCTAGGTTTGTCTATTAAGCACTTTTTAATAGACAGATGCTTATGACCTATATTAGTGAAAAATACCTCCATCAATTACTTTTGGAGGATAAATAGCTTGATGACCTATATAGAGTAGAAAATGTCAAGGAAAGCATAGATGGACTACTAAAATTTTAAGATATCCACAATGACACATTACCTACTAAAATTATATAGATATCCATCAAATACTTTAGACAAGTGTTTCACGAGTCGCGACTAATATAAAATGAAAAATATAGATTAAGAATATATATGGACTCCTAGAGCTTCAAGGAAACATCCATGACAAGTAAGATACCTATGGTAAGATATTATCTAATTTGAATCATATAAATTAATTGAGTACTTTTAGTAGATAAATACTTAACGACCTATTTAGTGAAAAATGTCAACTAAGAGCCTAGGTGGATTTTTAATAATCTAAGAAAGACATCTATAATGCTATATTATTTTTTAAACAATATAAATCTACCCATCACTTTTTAGTGAACAAGCAAGCCCTTGACAACTTATTAGCGGAATTTTACCTTAAAAATAAAATATTTAGGATTAATTTATTGGTACATTATTGATGCGGTTTGGTTTTCCAGACTGTAGTTCGGTTCGATTCGGTTCGAAGGGGTGGGAGGAAAGGAAATCCGCCACGGATCCAACTTGAACATTTCCCTCTGTAATCGATAGCGGAGACAGCAGACCCTAATTACTAATCGTCGAAGGCGAAGGCGGCCACAGAGGGCGACGAAGGGCTTCGTCGGGTGACATGGCGACCGAAGAGGAGAGCACGGTCAAGGAGCCTCTCGATCTCATCAGGTTAAGCCTAGACGAGCGCATCTACGTCAAGCTCCGATCCGACCGAGAACTTCGAGGAAAGCTTCACGTTCGTAAAAAACTCTACCATCTCTCTCTCTCTCTCTCTCAAATTTTCTTTTCTCCAACTGATTGAACTGATTCCTTTGCCACACTGCGTTATGTTCTTCTATTATCCATCGATGGAAGAATTTGTTTGTGACTGCATTGGCCTTTGGATGAAAATCATGGCATAATATTCTACCCCTGGAAGCTAATGTTTTTGGACTTCTATGCCTTCTTGTATGGCTGATTGACATCTTTCTTCTACATTTGGGCTTCTTAGAGTACAATTAGGAAGCTACTTATGTTAAAAGGGGAGTGTAACTCTATAATCTTCTGAAATGTTTCGGGTATCTGTGGATTTCTATATTAATCTAGCCATGTCCAAAAAAAATTCCTAAGTGTTCAACTAATATCTAGAAATTAGAAGTAATGCTGATTGCTGTTTGATGAAACATATGTATGTTAGATTGGTCACTTTTTTTTATTAATGTTGGGGTATTCAACTGTAAAAGCAACATTGTGCCCTTAGTTCCTATTATTGTAGGATCCCATTATTTCAAATTTAATGTTTTCCTTTTTTTACCTTTTTGATGGATATTTCTCTTTTGCGTCATAGTTGTCAAATTTGTAAAATGACATAAATCTTACATATGAACTTGAATTTAAATGAATTAGGAGGATTCTGTTTAATTCAATAGGATTCAATATGGTTCTTTTATATGAGGTACCCCATATGGATTAAGAAGAACAAGTCTTGCCACATCAATCACATCAATATGCTAGATGACAATGAGGGTGGAAGATAGAAGTTATATCATGTCAAAGTTCTCTTCGTTCTTAGTGGCAAAAGGTCACATGCTGACTTCGGACGTCCAACACGATCGGCCCCATGACCATTTATAGAGAGGTAAATCATGGGTGACTTTGTCTTTGAACAACACCATTGCAAGGGGGAGGGCAGGAACTTGACAAGCATTTCGCTGTCAGGAATTGAACTCCAGACCTTTTGATGGCAACACCCCATGCAATTAGGGATGTAAATGAGCGGAGTCGAGCTTTGGGGAGTTCAAGCTTTTTTAAAGGTAAGAATTGAGCCAAGCTTTAAATGAACCAAACTTTTGAAATTATTGTTCAAGCTTGGCTTGAGCTTGGTTTGTTTAGATATTATCGAATTCTCAATTCAAGCTTGGCTTGAGCTTGATTCGAGCTTGACTTGAGTTTGGTTCGTTTAGATGTTATCGAACTCTCAATTCAAGTTTGTTTGATTGTTTGGAACTTTTAGTTATTTGATTGGTTATTGAGTTTGATAATTTAAATTTATTTGTTTATTTTATTTTATTTTATTTTATTATTTATTTAGCATATTGAAAAGAGTTTTATTAATGAATATGGTTCGTGAACATTGTTCACGAACATTGTTCACGAACGTTGTTCACGAATGTTAATGAGCTGAACACATATGTGTTCAAGTTTGTTTGTTTAGTTTAACGAGCTGTTCAAGCTTGCTTGTTTAGTTTAACGAGCTGTTCAAGCTTGTTTGTTTAATTAATCTTGTGTATATTGAACGAACATAAACAAACTCTTACCAAGCCGAACACTAAGCTTGTTCACGAACGCTTGATTCATTTACAACCCTACATGCAATGACCATCCACTTGTCCTGCGTGGTCAGTTGTCTTCGTTCCTCCCTTTACACAACATGGTCAATTGCATTGAGATCGACAGTGAGGGTAAAGTTGATGATCCGGCGATAACCCAGGAGGGCCACCTCTAAGGAAGTTCAACGCTTGGATGGTCGTCAAAGTCAAGAGGTGGTCAACTAAGAGACTAGCCGAGCCGAAGTCCCTACAATCCGATCGACCAGAAGAGTTCGGAGAAGGTGGGCCAAGCCTACAACCCGATCGGCCAGAATAGTTCGTAGAAGGTGGGCCAAGCTTGCAACCCGATCGGTCAGAATAGTTCGTAGAAGGTGGTCCAAGCTTGCAACCCAATCGGTCAGAATAGTTCGTAGAAGGTGGGCCAAGCCTACAACCCGATCGGCCGGAAGAGTTCAAAGAGGATTGGCTGAGCCTACAACGCACCGAGACCGGGGCACTCATGCTGATCGGTCTGGATATACTCGTATGAGGTCAAAGAGTTGGCCGGCCGGATCGATCAAGGAAAGTCCAATCAGACTAACAGCCGACAACTAAGATGGGGAATACGTGCTAACATCCTTTTAGGAGTCGATACCGCCGGCTGACGGCGCGGATGGACATAAGATCGTACGGAAGAAGATTCCACCGCCTTGGCAGAGATGCGTTCGCCCCGTTATGGTAAGATGTCAGGGATCCTTTCTCGATGTTAGCTTTTGGGGAAAGTTTGGGGATGCGCATCCGCCCGGGAAGCGTGTAGTCAACCCGTCGAAGCTCTATATAAGGAGGGAAGCAGCCATCCGCGGAGGTACGCGCATACGCCCTCTGGAACAACCATTTGCTTCTTCTTTGTTGCCTCTGTTTTCTTCCCTTGCCGGTGTGTGACTTGAGCGTCGGAGGGCCGTCACCGGGAACCTCCTCCAGCTTGGCACTAACGACTTGTGGTTGCAGGAGCGAGGGAGCATCAGTACAGACGAAGAGCCGCCTCAGCGTTGTTCCCCGGTGGCCATCTACTCAGCTTCAGGGCAGGATCAGTTGACAATGCACTTTCTATGTCAAAAAATTTGACGACGACATTTTCTATTATATTGGTTATTTATTTTCTTAATAAAATTAAATAACAATAATTTGTGCATGGTGATTGATGTAAGCTATAATCATATTAAGAGTCAAATTCAATTTACTTCATCTATATTATTATGGTGTTAAATGGAATATAAGATTATTTTATACATTATAGAATATCAAAATTATTCTGGACAAGTAGAATTACTTTTTAACTCATATTGTAGTTGTAACTAATCCTTGTTGTTCTCATTTGGGAATTCTCCAAAATGGTTTACCAAAATGATTCATGGTCTGTGTTGTTAAAGGCGCGCCTGAGGCGTCAGGCGCACACGGCGTCGGGAAAAAGCCTTTTCCCACGCGAGGAGGGCGTTGTTCGTCAGGCGCGCGCCTCGGCGTGCCTAGGCCGCCTTTGCATCTCAACTGATGCACGATCGAGGCGCTATCGTGAAGATTTTTAACCAAAAAAGCATTTGATTTGGTTTGGAATTAGGGCACGGAGAAGGAAAAGATAAAAGGGAAGAAGAAAAGAATGCAAAGAAGAAGAAATCTGAACCTAAACGCTCCTGGAGCCTTCCGTCCGCCGCTGTTGTTGCTTGAGTCCCGCCGTCGTACCCAGGTATATGTTTTTTCCTTTTTTTTGTTTTTCTATTCTTCACTTCTTCTTCTTTTTCTTCTGTTCTCTTCTTCTTCTCTTCTTCCGTTATTTCTTTTCTTCTTCTCTTCTTCTTCTGTTATCTTCTTCCGGGATTTTTTTTCTTCTTCTTCTTCTCTTCTTCATTTTCACTTTTCAGTTTTTCTTCTTTTCTTCTTCTCCTTCTTTTCTTCTCTTTGTTCTAGTACCTTCTTTTCTTCTCCTTTTTCTGTTTTTTCTTCTTGCTGAGTTCCGTGTTCTTGCTGCTTTTTGTTTTGTTTTTTTCCCTGTTTTTCCAGGTTCTCCTGGGCCTTTTGGCTGCTGACTTCTGTCTGGTTTTACATTTTTTTCCCTTGATTTTCTATTTTTGTTACTTCGTGTCCAGTGTCCTTGCTGCTTGCCGGTTTTGCTTTTTTTTTCTCTGTTTTTTTTTTTTCTGTTTTTCTTTTTGTTTTTGTCCTATTTTTCTAGTGCTGTACAGTGGTACAGTATAGATATGATGCAATTTGCAAATACATTGTCTACCTTCTCACATTTACATTGATCATGATATCAAGTTTGCTAAGAAACATAATCCATTTTCTTTTACTTAGTTTGTCATACTCATAGATGACCAAAATTTGTTCAATATTCAAATCATTCTTTTTGTTCTTTTTGCATTTTAGGTTTTTTATAATAGTAGATGTGATAATAAACTAAACAAGATCACAGAAAGAACATTTGTTGATAAGCGAGAGGTATGAAAATTTTGTCTATTTTACTTAGTTATTACTTGCTCACACTGGAAAGTAATATTTCTGTTGTTATTACTTTGCAATTGAAAATTTTCCCTATGTAGAATTTGATTTACTAATCCATCCTTTTTAATTTACCATTTATACTGGAAAGTAATGTTTCTTTGTTTCCACTTATAGAAGCATATTTTGCGAACTAAAGATTTTTCAATCAGAAGGATAATTTGCTGGTTCGTGTTCAGTGTTCTTACTACTGTCCGATTTTGCTTTTTTTGTCCTTTTTTTTTTTCTATTTTTTTTATTTTTGTCATGTTTTTCTATTGCTAGTAGCATAGTACAATATTTTTCTATTGTTGGTACAGTGTTGATTTTATTTTGTTTTGATTTTTCCGGCTATTTTCTTATTCAATTATCATGGAAGGTAGTAGTGATACTCCAATATATATATATATATATATATATAAAGATCCGGCATGAAATTATTTTCAAAGAGTTAATCCGAATAATAAAAATGATTTGATTTGTAACTTTTGTCAAAAAAATTACAAAAGGCGGTATTTATCGTGCAAAACAACATCTTGTTGGGGGGTTTCGAAATACTACGACTTGCAAAAAATGTTCGCTTCATGTACGTGAAGAAATAAACAATTTCATGGAGAAAAGGCGGAGAAAAGCAATCTTTCTAAACTTGCGACATTGGACTTTGAGGATGTAGACCCTTTTGGTGATGATATTGATATGGATGATATTGGAGCTAAAGCCGTGCCGCCTATAAGTACAAGTACAAGTTCTAGATCAGTGAATATGCAAAAAAGGCCAAGATAATAGGTCCAATGGATACGTATTTTGCTTTTAATATGTAAAAAAATGCTGCAAGTAGAAAGGGTAAAGAGAGGCAAACTACAATAAATGAGGCACACAATAAAGAATTGCGGGAAAAAACTTGTATGACTATAATTGAGTGGATGTATGATGCGGTAATTCCTTTTAATGCCGTTAACTATTCAAGCTTCAAAAGGATGTTGGACTTGGTAGCCAATATGGTGTAGGTCTAAAAGGACCTAGTTATCATGAGGTGAGAGTTTTTTTTTTTTAAAAAGGCTGTTGATAGTATGACAAATGATTACATTAAGTCGTGTGAAACAGAATGGGCCAAGTATGATTGTAGTTTGATGGCAGATGGGTGGACAGACAAAAGGCAGAGGACATTGATTAAATTTTTAGTGAATTCTCCTAAAGGTTCATTTTTATCGAATCGGTTGATGCTTCTGATTATGCAAAGACTGGAGAGAATATTTTAGTTGCTTGATCGATTTGTGGAGCGTGTAGGAGAAGCAAATGTTGTTCAAGTTGTTATGGATAGTGCAAGTAACAATGTGCTTGCAGGTAAGAATCTATTTAATTCTTTCTTACCAATATGTTTTTTCTTATTTATGTTAAACTTTTATAGTTTTTTAACTTCTTTTGTAGGAAAATTATTAGAAGCAAAAAGGTCACACCTATATTAGACTCCTTGTGCTTCTCACTATGTCGACTTGATCTTAGAAGATATTGAGAAATTGCTTGATTTTAAAGCAACAGTGAAGAAGACAATGAGTGTGAATGCTTACATTTATGTTCGCCCAGGCATGGTAAATATGTTGAGGCAATTCACAAGACAAAAAGAGTTTTGTCGGGTAGATGTAACAAGATTTGCTACTGCTTTTCTTACTCTTGAAAGGATGCACCTATAGAAACAAAATTTAAGAAAAATGTTCATTTCAAAGGATTGGACAGAGAGTAAATGAGCAAAAGAAGCGGCGGGGAAGAAGGTAGCTAAAGTCACCATGACACTTAGATTTTGGAGCAGTATTGCACATATTTTAAAAATATATGGCCCTTTAGTCCGTGTTCTGAGACTGGTTGATGGTGAAAGAAAACCTGCAATAGGCTATATTTATGAGGCTATGGATAGAGCAAAAGAAACAATTATGAAAGCTTTTAAGGAGAAAGAAGAGAAATACAAAGAAGTGTTTGAGATCATATTGATAAGAGACGTCTACATGCTGCAGGACATTGTTTGAATCTAGAATTTTTTTATTCATACACAGATTCAAATATCTATGGAGAAGTGGTGAATGATTTGTTTGAAACTATGGAGAGATTGGTTTCAAGCGCTACTGAGTAAGATAAAATCACTACCCATCTCTCTATATATCGAAAGACAGAAGGGCTATTTGGGAGAAATATGACAATTAGACATAGAAGAGTATTATCTCCAACAGAATGGTGGGAATGTTACGGAGCAAATATCCCAGAATTGCAAAAGTTTACTATTAAAGTGATTAGCCTCACTTGTAGTGCTTTCGGCTGTAAGCGCAATTAGAGTATATTTGAGCAGGTATGTAATAAATATAAATGTATAATACTATTAGTATGTTACCTTTATAAGTAGAAAATATTCTTTGCTATTTTATTATACTTATTGTGGTTTTTGATATTTTGTAGATTCACAGTAAAAAAAAAAAAAAAAAGCTAGCTCAACAGCGTTTAAATGATTTGGTATTTGTGAAATACAATCGTGCCTTAAAACTTCGGTATGATGCACGTGATAATATTTACTCCATCTCTTTGATAGATATTGATGATAGTAATGAATGGTTAATGGGTAGAATAGATGGAGAAAGTGATAATGAAGAAGATGAGTTAGTTTTTGAAGGTGATGACTTGACATGAGATATCGTTGCTAGGGCTAGTGGAGCTGAAGAGCCTGAATATTGTACTAGAGGAAAAAATATTGCATCCATGGCCTCTAGTTCACATGCTAGGCCTAGAGATGATGAAGAAGAAGAAGAAGAAGAAATTGAATTTGAAGAAGATGAAGATAAAGAAGAAGAAGAAGCATACAACGATGATGATCTTGAGCTTGATGATTAATTTGACTTATTACGCTTATTTTGATGATCTTTGTTAGTTTAGATTAGAAAGTTGAAACTTGAAAGTTTGAAACTTTTATTAATTTTACCATGGTATTGTTTTGCTTGTCATATTATGTGGATTATGGCTAGTGGTTCGATATTTGTGTGCGTGGAATATTAATAGTTATCATATATTATATGAGTGTGTCAGTAGTTTAGTAATCAGCCTCATGTTCAAGAGGTACGCGCCTTGGGCGCGCCTCATGCCTCAGGCTAAAGGAGCCCTTTGCGCCTCGGTGCGCCTCGCGCCTCTAACAACACTATTCATGGTACAAACCTTAACTTGAAAACCTTGCTTGGGATTTGTATGTTGGATGAACTTTTATTGTTGTTCATAATTTTGTTAAAGCTAACTCAGGATGGGAATTGGAGAAAAATACTGTAAACTAGGAGTTTTGAAGAAGGTAATTGTCACACCCCAAAGGAGTCCCCGCCAGACAAAACTCCGACAGCATCTCCCCTGTACAGATGACAATATGAAGCATTACTACATACAAAATATACATCAGCCACACTCGGCTGGAACATATATAAAATGGAAACAACATAACCACGTAGTTTAATATACTCAGCCTACTCGGCTGGACAAAAATGAAATAAACATAACCACGCAGTTATATCACAGCCCACACGATTAGAAATAAGCGCACAACAACGTAAACGCAGCGGAAAACACAAAACAATATGAACATAAGACCAACAACGACACTAACAAAAATACCTGCAACCACCAGACTAAACTCCAAAAATCCACAGTGACTTGTTCAAAAGCAAAATACGCGAGATTAACATGTCACCCAAACAGTAACAAAATCCAAAAAGAAAACTATCCTCGTGTGTGACGTGGGACTGGTAGCCGGGACTCTCCAAGCATCCATGACTCATCTACTTGTTACATGGCGAAAGAAAACCAATTTGTGAGGTGGTGAGTATTGGAACTCAACGGGTAAAGGAAAATAGTACATGAACAAATAAACCAATAGAGAATGCCAAAAGAAATACAGTCTCATAAGAAGAATAACAGATACTACAATAGAATCAAAATAAGTGCTCATACCTGAAACCATATTCTAGGCTAGGTATAGTAGGTCAGAACTAGTACTAATCTGCTATAGTATTGCTCATAACTATAGAGGTAATAAGCAAGGTATATACAAATTTCCAATAACTAAACATCTACAATGAGAATATATCTCCACATAAGTAAGCATATCAGCATATGTGAACAACAATAGTAAGTAAGCAATAACAGCATATATGTAGACAGCAGCAGCCAAAGCAAATATAATAACAGCGTATGCACGGATGGTCACTCCCGCCCACCCCTCTGCACCATGACCCCTGTATGGTCGAGAGGCCGGGTCAGTGACAGACTGTACACCACTCTAGCTACCACTCACACGAGTGGCCGAGGGGACAGTTGTATAGTAGCTAACTAGCTACATTTGCGACGGGGTCCCTGCTGCTCGTACTCCAACTACTACTCTCCATGAGTGGCCGAGTGCGGCACGACAGGACAAGCGGCATTAACTCCAGCTACCACTCTTTCGAGTGACCGAGGATGCAGCTCAACGACTCTCTCGACCGCAAGGGAGAATTGGTCGTTGACATGCATGCAATGACATGATGCGAACAATGCAACAGTCATCATATATATATAAACAGAAACAGGTATGTTACATGAAGCCAGTATGCTCAATATAGTACATAAATAAACAACAGTCAAAGCATACAAACATGGTATCTAGTGTTGGGTACTTATCATGGACAACAACAAGAGACTGTATAGATATGGAAACGAATATCTCAAAGATCACATGGAAGTATTAAGCGCAGGAAAAATAAGAATGGAGTCAAGGTAAACAGTCCTTATCCAAAATAATTCATGCACCAAGGTTAAAGCACTAAAAGAAACAAAACAAGAAGTACCCGCCTTTATACGTAGACCGTGCTAATTAATCCCACATCGAGATACTCGTCTCGAATCAAAATCCTGCAAATCACACAATGTACAGTTTAGTTAATCATGTTATACATCAACTAACTAAGCCTAGTTCCCAAAACCGATAAGGTAACCCTCCATCGCAATGATTATTAATCAAGACTAATCGTCGATTTACCTCGATTAATCCAATCAATAAATCCTTAATCGAATTGGTTTAACCCTAATTAATCTATCTCGACTTCAAATAGACAATTCAAATAAAAAATTCCAAATCTATCCAGAATTCAAGGCTATCTGTCAAAACCAAAATAATATTGAGGTTGATTCAAAATATGCAAATCTGCCTAGAAATCCAAAGTTGTCTTGCCAAACAAAAACTACATCAAGATCGATTCACAACCCTTGGATCTGTCCAAACAAATCCACAGTCATCCAAAAGAACCAGAAACCCCATTACAATCACATTCCATCCTACTAAATCTGTTCACCAAAAAAAACATAGTGACTTAAAGAACAAAGAACGTCATTGACTCAAATCCTCTATACCATAAACTGAAATCAACCTTCACAAGAGATAACATGAAGTAGGACAAAGATTCTCCAACTCCCTTGACCCGTGAATTCAGCACCATCTCAAGGAACCAGAAGTTATCACAAAACAATATGACTTCCACCTTAAGACTCGGAACCTTCAAAAGACCAGAATACAAGATCAAGCCAACATCTCACACCCAAAATAAATCTGTCCAAAACAAAATCAAACTATCACAACAACATGAACAAAAATCGAAACCATACACCACCACCAAATTCCGTCCACTGCCTCACAACCAATCCATGGAAACCAGCAATTCCATCAACACCGAATCCTTGCAAAACAACCAACCAAGTTTTTGATCACATTTAGCTCCCTACCCTTGAATCGAATAAATTCCCAAAATTCCATTGCTAACTGAAAAACAGAACTAGTTGAATCCATCAAGATGGCCAGAACTCAAACCGAAAAACTAAACAAAAATAAGATCAAACGCGAACGCCCAAATTCATAACCATATCTAACCACTTACCACCGAAATTACTGCTAGGGCACAACGCCGCGAGAGGGAAAGGGAGGAGGGTCGGCGGCGTCGAGTGCGAGGAAGAGAGGAGCTGGCGTCTACGGTGGCTCGGTGGCTAGGGAGCTCGCGTGAGGAGGAGATCACTGGGGCTATTGTGCTCGACGATGACACCCGCGTGAGGGAGCGAGGCAGCAGCTGTGGTGGCCGCGTGAGAAGGAGGGGAGGCCGGCGACGTCGGGCTGCGCTCGCGAGGAAGAGAGGGAAGGAGGAGTTCGGCGTTGTGAGTTAGGGCACGGGGAGGTGGTGGAGTTCGGCAACGAGGAGGAAGAATAGGGATTAATAACCGGAATCGATTAATCAATTTCGAAAACTTAGGTTTCCTTTTATAACTTAGGGTTAGTTTAATTAAAGCTAAGTTAATTCCTTAATCAATTCCTACTTAAATTGGGTTCCTTAAACAGGCTTTCCCCTGGCCCGATACTTATCCCCTTAACCTATGTCATACGAGTTCTGAAAAATGCCTAGAAAATTCCTAAAAATTCCGTTAAGGCGCATGATTTCGAGTTTATGGTAGTTCTTTATGGAAAATGTAATTATGTGCTTGCTTAGATGTTTTATAGGTTGCCATTACAGTAGGTAGAAAGGAATCAAATATATCCAAGATTACAAAACTCTTCTTTTTCTTTAAATAATCATAGGTTACATGATGTTCCCGTATTATTCTTGCCTTTTGTTTTAAAGAGATTATTGTGTGGATATTTTAGTTAGAGTTTGTTTCCCAATTGACTATTCAAATAGAATATTCTTACTATGTGCTGTCAATTGCCTCTTTACCCTGATTTTGTAGTTCTATTGTAATCCATAATGTTCTGTTCGAGATTTTTTTTAAGATCTAAATACTGAAACCTGTGAGATTTCTACATTCTGTTTCAGGCTTATGACCAACATTTAAACATGATTCTTGGTGACGTTGAAGAGATACTAACTACGGTGGAAATTGATGATGAGACCTATGAAGAAATTGTTCGGGTAAATTTCTACTAGCTTTTCCTCTCTTCCTCTTCATTTCATACAATGGCACAATAACTATTCCAGTATCATTTTTCTATTTATATGATTCAGTATTGCAAATGGACAAAGTTGTCCAAGCTTATCAGATATACTTCATTGCAATAGTGCATGCCTATCTACATGCACAATGATTTGGGAACAAAGAAGGATAGTAATGTATCCTGTGCTAAATATACTGGTGAGACTAAGTCTAGATAGTTTAAAGAGAGTCTAAAGTTGAAAGCGACAGATTTGTTATACTTTACCTGCTTATATACTGTGTCAATACTTCAAATAACAAGAAACATGAAAGTTGGAAATAGACTAGAAGATAGAATGTAATGTTGATGCATAATGCTTTTTGAGGCCTGGCCGTAGCAGCAAGATTATGATAGCTATGCAGACAAACCTCTACCTCTTCTGAGGACACACTTGGACTCATATGGATCGAGATCAAAGATTGTGCTGGTACAGGATTAACTTAGGACCCGCCTTTTTCTCGCTACTCTCTCCTTGTTGCATTTGTTGGCAGCATAGTAGGTTGCTGACGAAGTAAAGAGTAGAGCGAGGGAGTGGAGGAAGACTGAGAATTAAGTACATTGTACAAATGATCTGATAAGATTGATTTCCCTTGTTAGACTTGCTTTGATAAAGCAGTGCTGGATTAGGAGCAGCCAATATTAAGCCAGAAATGAACAAAATCATGAAAAATTTAGTTTTTAATTGGCATCATTAGTTTGCTTTATGATTTTACAAAATCCAAAGTTGATAGTATTATATTCCTCAGAAACAAATTAATAGTTGTTGCGTGATAGTGTATCAGTGTCAGAAGTTCCTAAAATTTAGGTATCGCCCATATTTGCAAATAGTTCAAATAGCTTGAGACATGACCAAAACTACACAATTGTTTTTTTTAAATTTAATTGTAAAAGTTTGCATGCATTCTCAATCATCTTCTTCTAGTAGTGAGATTGTATTAAATCCATCATTCATATAGGTCTGACAAACAATCGCTAAATTCTAAAGTTGGTATGTGAAATTCTATTTTGCACACCAATGACTATTTTTTATATTGCATATTCATATCTTTATACAATTTTTAAAATCTTGATTCGAAAAGATTGATGATTGGATAACTAGAATTACTTTACTCATCCATTATCATTATCATAAAATACTTTTAAACTCAACAATTTAAGATGTGACGTAGAATGAATATGAAAAAAAAAATCTGCCTAGTATGTCAGGATTAAATTATTATATTAAACTAAATATTTCAGCATTATTGTTTGATGCATTATCCTATCTAATTATTTTGTTTTCATTTATGCTATAATAAAAAAAAATATAAAAATGAGTAGAAATAACTTGAGTATTATTAGAATATTTAAAGCATTTAAAAGTAATTATTAGTTTTTGGATAAGATAAGGGTGTAATGTAACATATATATGAGTACATTGTAATCACTATATTAGACATTAGTCGTTACCATGGTTTAAAATACCGAGCCGTTTGGCCTGAAACTCATGCTTTTTACCGTTCTGACTGGGGACCAACTGGCATGCGACCGACATAGCACACGTGTGTGAAGTTCGGATCGTCATCACGTGCGTCTTCGCGTGCACCATTTGCGGCATAGTGTACGACAGAAGGAATCCATTTGATTCCTTCTGTCGATCACGAGATCACTTTAATAAGGGGAAAACACTATATAAACGATGAAGACTTGCTTGGAAGCATCAACGAGGGAGATTAGGTCAGTGTCAGCGAGGACAATCGGCTCAGTAGTGGCAGCGAGGTGGTGATCATATTTCTTCAGCAGGTACCATAGTAAATTTTCAATTTAACTAGAGAAACTGAAGAGATACTGCGATCTGAATGGTGAGTTCGCGAGCAAAGGAGGGGGATGACGGATGACGGATGACGAATCGGCGAAAATCAGGATTCATGAAAGAAGTGAATAGAGTTTTATTAAAAACTTCAATATAATGGTTTTAATTAAAATTGGTATATTAATACAATGATTTTAATTTAAATTGTTATATTGAAATAAAAGATTTATTTATATGTTATAACTGTTATAATTATTTAGCATGTTATATTAATTTTTTTTTATATATATATATAATTTCTAATTTCTAATTAATTATTATATAAACGATAATTATATATATAAATTAATATTAATTAAATAAATTGTTAATTAACTAATATAATTATAATATATAAATTTATTTTTATTAATAATAAAAGTGTTTAAATTTTAAATTCATATTTGTAATTTATTAAAAATCAAATTAAAATTATATACATAAATATGTAATATATTATTTAAAATATATATAATTGCTAATTAATTATTATATAAATTATAATTAACTAATATAATTATGACATATAAATTCATATTATTATTATTATTAGTAGAAATAAAAAAATAAAATATTTTAATTAAGAACTTTGAATTTTTAATTTATTCAAAATTAAATCTTAAATTAATTTTCTAAATAAAAATAGTTTAAAATTTTAAAATAATTTAAAAATCTATAAATAATTTTAATATTTTATAAATGATTCAAAAATTAAAATAAATTTGAATCTTTTAAATAAATTTAATTTTTCAATGTAATATAAATTATAGTATTTAATATACAAATTTATAGAATGTTTATAAATAGAATTATATAAAGGATAGTATAATATCAATAGATGACCAATTTCCTTTCTACTGTATATGAGTTGGAGTTTTACCAAATTAATTTAGTTAATTTTGGCTATTTTTCATGCATCGAAGTTTAATTAATTCCTTAATATTCTCTTAAGTAAATTAACTTAAATTAGTCAAATATTAACAATTTGATCATTTATGATCTAAAATCTATTTACGCATGTTATAGTTCACTTGCATTTTATTTTTACTTATTTTATCCATAATTTTAGTCATTTTTTTTACTAGTTTTTCACATTTTATGATTAAACTGTAATACATTTTTTCTAAGAGAATCATTTAGTGTATTTTTATAAATAAATAAATAAATAATTAATTAATTAAGTGAACTAATAATTAATTTATATAATTATTATATATAAATTAATATTTTAAAATTATTTTTATATTAAATAAAAATAAAATAAAATAAAAAATAAGAAAAAATTCTATGAAATTATTATAAACTATCACAGGAATTTAGTAAAATTTATCTATTAATGTCTCTATATAAATATCTAAATATTTTATTACAGGTATACTTAAATAATTTAATTAGTGATTTCTTAGAAAATTTTATGAGGAGAATTGTTTAATGATTATGAATTGAATAAATAATTTATTTATTTATTTTTATTTATTAACCAATTTATAGTAAATTTTATCTATTAATTATTCTCTCTATATATATCCAAATTAATTATTTTAGGTTTACTTAAATAATTTAATTTTTGATATATTAGAAAATTTTATAAGAAAAATTGTTAAACGGTTTATTATTTGAATAAATAATTTAAATTGTTTATTTATTAACTAATTTTTAAAAATATATAATTTTAGATGTTTTAAATAAATTTAGTTTTAAAATTATATATAAATAGTAATTTTTATTATATATTTACAAAATATATAAACACTAACTATGTAGATATATATTATATAAATTAATAGATAATTAATTAAATTGATAATTAATAATATAATTATCATATTTATTAATTAAAAATTTAATTTTATTAATTTCTATAGTTATGATTTTTTAAAATTTTAAAACGCATAGGTAATGACACCAAAACAATAGTCTTATGATCTAGCTTGGAGACATGCACGTTGATTAGGAAATGGATTTCTTTGACAACGTTTGCATTGTGATATGGTTGGATGTGGTGGTAGAATCACATGCCTAAAACAACATCTTGCTGGTGGATATCTGGATGTCTAAATGCCTAAAAGTTTCTCGAGAAATTCGTCGTGCAATTAAAGACGAACTTGATTGCAAAAAAGAATTAAAGTATAAACAACAACAACGTGAAATGCTTGATAGGTGGAGCTCTAAAGAACCAGTCTTTGATGAATTTGAAGGTTGTGGTGAAGATCCAAATGATGATGAATTTTTAGCAGCTCGTAGTGCCTTTCGAACTCAATATGAATATGAGCGGCATATGCAACATAGTGGTGTTATAATTGGTGCTATTGGAAATGGTTCAGGTGCTAGTGGAAGTGGCTCAACTACTGTAGTAACATTGGGGAGGAGTGAAAGTATTCATGTTACTTCAACACAAGGTGGTATTGGTTATTTCTTTCCTTCTATGGGACGAAGGCGTGCAGTTGATACTGCTAATATTGATCCACTAGCATTCCCAGACCAAGTTAGCAAACAGATTAGTATTGATAATACTTATACGAGGAAGAATACGAAATCAATAGGTTAAAGTATTGTTAAATTTTTTTTCATTTCAATTGAATTCCTCCTGATACAGCAAATAACACATACTACCTCAGCATGATGTCCAACATTCAAAAATCTAGACCTGACATTCAACCTTCGACTGCATAAGAAATTGCTGGTCTGTATTTAGATGAACAAGTTGAGGAAATCAAAACTTGGATCCTATCATGCAAGAAGCAATGAAGCTTATGTGGGGTTATATTAATGTGTGATGGTTGGACAAGACCTACACGGATAAACATTTTTAATTTTCTGCTATACTGCAATAGAAAGGTGATTTTTCATAAATATGTTGACGTAACTACAGATTATCATGATGCATCTTATATATATCATTTAATGAATAACGTAGTTCAAGAGATAGGTGCAAATTATATAGTGTAGGTAATTACAAACAATGATGTCAACTTCAAAAGGGCTGGAAAATCATTTGAGCAATAATATTGAACATTATTTTGGACACCATGTGTAACACACTATTGATTTGATGATGACAGATATTTGTAAACTCAATATAGTAAAGAAGGTAGCAAAAAAACGTCAATTGTTAACAAAATTTCTTTATAATCATCATTAAGTTCATGGATCAATGAGGAAATTTATTAATGGGGAGATTTTACAACCAGGAGCAACTAGGTTTGTAACTTACTTTCTCCTATTAAAATCATTGTTTCAGAAAAAAGTCGGATTGAAGGCCATGTTCACTTTTAAAGATTGGGAAACCTCTCGATACTCTAGTTCTACCAAAGGGAGGTATAAAAAATTATTATATCAGCTAGATTTTGGGACTATATTTAAGATATTCTTATAGTAGTAGAACCCTTGTATGTCGTTCTACGGAAAGTCGATATGGACAGGAAGCTATAAATGGGTAACGTCTACCGTCTAATTCATGAAGCAAAAGAGGAAATTAAGAGGAGTCTACAATTATCAATCCTTAATATTATATTGATATAGTCACTACAAGATGGGACAACCAAATGGGGAAACATTTATTTGGCAGGTGCGTATTTTTTATGATAAAGAATTTTTAATATTGTTATTAATAATTATATATGCTTAATTGTTTTAGGTTATTATCTCAATCCAACATATCAATATTGTTATAATCTTGCCACAAATGAAGATCTATTAGTAGCCCTCAGAAATGTAATATCAAGATTAAAAAAAAATAGAGAATTAGCTGTTGAGGCTATTAATGAAAGTTGATTATTTCGAGAGGGATATGATTCTTTTAGCGATTCTTTTGCAATGTCATGCAGATGTAAAATGGATACAAGTAAATATAGAAATTTTTTTTACTAATTATTATCAACAAATATAAATACTATTTTAATTTTATTCTTATTTATCTTACAGTTGAGTGATGATTATAATATGGAGGATCAACCCCAAATTTAAAAAAGATTGCAAGTACAAATTCTCTCACAGACGTCTTCAAGTGGTTGTGAAAGAAATGAGTCAACTTTCTCTCATTCATACAAAAGTACGCAATTGTCTTTCTTATTGTTGCTTGGAGAAGATGGTCTACATTCATTATAATATGTGTCTTCAATTAAAAGCGAAGAACAAGAACAGGAAAAACAAGAGTTTAGTGATGTAGATCCATTTGATATTGGATTTGTCCAAATTGAGAATGATCCAATGATTGATTGGTGGAGCGCCGTTGAGGCTGACAATCCTTTGATGAAACTAGAGATCCACCACAACCATCTCAATTTCTTACTCAAGAGATTGAAAAAATATAAGCTAGAGGAGATGTCAAGTGAAGAATATAATGATGAGGTTTTTGACCAAGAATTTCGATTTTCCGGATCACGATCGTGACGTTCTCAAACATCTTAACCTCAAACTCAACTAAAGTCCGTAGATAAGACAAAGGTAAAACTCTTGCAATTTTTACTAAATAGAAATGAAAAGTTAAAACCACTCAATGCAATCGATGAGCAAGAATATGATGATAGTGATGAAATATCACCACCTTCTGACATTATAGTCCGATGAGAAGTTCGAAATGATGATAGTGATGTCAATAGCAGTGCAATTACTAATGGAAGTGATGGCAGTAGTGATGCATCTGGTGGTTGTAGCACTTATGTTCCCCCTACTCCTGTACCGGAGCCTTGGACATGTGAGAAAGATTACACACATACAACCCAAGATGATGATCATGGAGGTAGAATTATTAAAACTCAGCATCAACATCGATTTAAGGGTGACAAACAAAAGAAAGCTCATAATTATCAAGATATGCGAGAGAGTTTATCTGAGATTGATTTTGATCGAAGTTTATTATACTCTCAACCTTCTTATTTACTTCTGATGCATCATATGGTGATCCATCATATCAGAGTTCAGGGACGTATGTTTATTCTTATCCTATGTCGGTACCAGTTCCAATTCCAGTGGTGCCAGTTCAAATTCAACTTTCAGTGGTCAATCAAGACATGCTGTTGGATATGTGGAGAAATCAATATCAACACAATAATTCCACTAGGCGGATTCCACATCATCAACATAAATTACATAATAAATCATATACTATAATTCCAACACAATAGCATCAAATTTAAAATGAGTTCAAATTTACACAACCAATAAAACATCACATATTTATTCTACTTCTTTTCCATAATTTTCAACAATTTGTTCTTCATCGGACAAACTTAATATTATCATTGTGATCCTCTTCTTCGAATGCAAAATTATTCTTGTGAAGTTCTTTCACTCTAGAGCTTCTTTGGATTATAGATTTTCATCCGCTCCACTTGCTTCACATAAGTGGAGTTGGAAGCAAACTTAGTTCGGAACTAAGTTAAGTCGAAGGTGGGTTAGCTAGAAGCTAAACACTTGACATAAGTGAAGTCCTAGTGGGACTTGTCAAACCTAGTTGTGAACTAGGCAAGGGAAAGTCCAAGTTAGTCAAGGGTTGACCGGACACTTGGTAAAGAAGTCTTAGCAGGTCAAGGTTGACCGGATGTTAGGCAATGAGAAGTCTCGGCAGGTCATGGTTGATCAAATGCTAGGCTAAGGGAACCTTAGACTTGCATAAGTGAGCTAGGGCTGGTCCTAAGCCAAGTGATTGGGAAGGTGGCTAATCGATTGGGAGGTTTGTCATGAAAGGCTTGGTGAATCGATTGGGAGAAGCTGATCGAATAGGAGGTTCCTCGTGAAAACATAGCTTGGTGAATCGATTAAGTAATTGATTTAGCTGGAAGCCAATTGATTAGGTAATCGACTGAGAGCTATTTTTGCGAAATAGAAAGGTTGGGAATCGATTGGGTAATCAATTAAAATTTTGTCGAATCGATTGGTATGACTCACCAATCAATTCGGGGTTTGAAAGAGTCATTTTGTAGGTGAACGATTGGATACTGACGTGACAATTGATTGGGGAAACGTTGGATCTATTGGCGGCGTTGAGCAAATCCTAGAAAAGGTTTTTTGCGAAGGATTGAAACACGATTCTTGACTACCAGTTCTTGAGCTCTCGGAGATAAGTGTTGTTGCATTTTCAAGGCATTAAGTGACATTTTCCATAAGTATTTTTCACGCAAGAAAGCAAGCAAAGCAAGATTCAAGTATTGTAAAATCATTTTTGATTTTGATTTGTATTTGCTTCTTCTCTTGGTGTATTCTCGTATTTGTGCTTGTATGAGGCTTTCTGCCTCCAAGGAGGTATTCACCTCAAGGAGCTGAGTGTGAGGAGTGGATCTGGTAAGAATGGGGGACCCACAGATGGGGTCCCATCCGAGCGGAACCAGAGATTACCCAGCCAAAGGTTTGGGTTTCCGACGCCAAAGCAGAAGAACCGGAGCCGAGTGGCCGAGCGGAGGTGTCCGCTCGGCCGAGGACAGAATGGCCGAGCGGGGGTGTCCGCTCGGCCGGAATCGTGGCGAGGGAACAGTGGTTAGCCGAGCGGCCTATTCGCTCGGCTCGGGATATGATATGTCAGCAAAGGCATGATGATTAGACTGTACGCAAGATGTCACTATTAAAGGCCCCACCTTCACGTCACAGAAAGGTTGATACAGTAGCAGTATGGTCTTATGGATGCCCTTCTGACAGGCCCACACCTAGGCATGGTCGAAAGCAGGTGATTGTATCAACAGTATGGTCTTATGGATGCCCTTCTGACAGGCCCACACCTAGGCATGGTCGAAAGCAGGTGATTGTATCAACAGTATGGTCTTATGGATGCCCTTCTGACAGGCCCACACCTAGGCATGGTCGAAAGCAGGTGATCGCTTCGATTGGTGTGCCCAGGCTCCTTCGAGAGGTCTATATAAGGCCTCCATTTCTTCAACCAGAGGTACACAAGTCTCCATTTTCTCAGCCACTTTCTTATTCCTTCGCCTAACTTGGCGTCGGAGGGCGTCAGCCGGACACCCCCGCTCGGTTTTGGCGAGTTCGGAGCACTCGAGGATCCAGCAGGAGCGCCACATCCCAGCGTCCATCGAGCTCAGGTTTCAGTTGGCGCCGTCTGTGAACGCACCTACATCCGAGACGGAGAGGCTGGAAGACTACATACCGTGGCACTCTCACAAGAAGAGTTTGACGCTATAGTCGAGGCGAGGGCAGCTAAGACAATGGCGCAAAGGAGAAAGCACAGTCGAGCGAGCGACAAAGAAACAACCTCGGCGGTAGGCAAGTGCACCGCCGGAATATGTTTCAACAGAGGGTTCTGAGGCACTCTTCCGTACTCCCCATAATCGCGCCCGCACGGGAGCAAGGATCTTCATCCGACGAGCCTCCGTTCGATCATGGGCAAGCTCCCTGCTAACGCACCGCTCGAGGTGTTCACCACGGCGCCTCGACGCCATACATCGGGATCCGTTACCAAAATACTATACACCACCGCCGATCGGAGCTTACAATGGGACGACCGACCCCGACGATCATTTGGGGAAGTTCGACAGCATCGCCACCTTGCATCAGTACTCCGATGGCGTAAAGTGCCGGGTATTTCTCACCACTCTATCGGAATCTGCACATAGGTGGTTTCGGAGGCTGCTGGACGACTCTATCACTAGTTTCTAGGAGTTCCGAAAGGCATTTCTTCATCACTTTGCGAGCAGCCGACGTTATCAAAGGACAAGCGTCAACCTGTTTACCATCAAACAAGAACCAAGAGAATCTCTCCGGGCGTATATACAGCGATTTAATCAGGTAGCGATGGATATCCCCACAGCCACCTCGGAGACAATGGTAAACGCCTTCACGCAAGGCCTCGCGGAAGGGGACTTCTTCCGCGCGCTCATTCGCAAACCGCCCAGAGACTACGACCACATGCTACACCGGGCGAATGAGTATATAAATGTGGAAGAGGCGGAGACTGCCCGACAGAAGGAAACTCATGCCGAACGTCCGGCCTATGCCGAACGGAAGCAGCTCGCTGCCCATCAGCCACCAAGAGGACCAAGAGTTGAGGCATCCCGGGCACATCATGCGAAGTCCCCGGTGGTCCAAGAGGTAGCAGCCGAGCGGTCTAAGATGAAGAAAAAGAGGGTATGGACCCCAATGTTTTGCTCTTTCCATAATACTGACGACTGTCGGGGCCTGCCTTCAATCACCCATTCCGTACGACGGGGTGGCCCTCGTCGATCGCCTTCACCCGGCCGATGGCAGCGACATCAAGAGTCCGGTCGGCGAACATATAGAAGATCTCCCGAACAGCGTTTTCCTCCAAGGCATGAAGATCGCTCTCGAAGGTCCAATGAGCGACCTAGGCAGTCCGCTCGGGAAGAGAACAGAAACAACACATCCCGGGGAGAAATCAATATTATTACGGGTGGGCCGACCGGAGGAGATTCACACAGGGCGAGAAAGGCAAGCGCCCGGCAGCTCAGAATCCATGAGGTGGGTTGCAGCCAAGAAAAGGCGAGCGGACCCGAGACCAGTTTCGGGACCAAGAATCTTGAGGGAGTTGAAGTGCCGCATGAGGATGCCCTTATCATCAAAGCGGTGATAGCCAACTACACCATCCACCGTATCTTCATTGACACTGGCAGCTCGGTCAACATCATCTTCAGAAAGGCCTTTGATCAACTACAAATCGATCAAGCCGAGCTGCTGCCCATGACAACCCCCCTCTACGGGTTTACGGGCAATGAGGTTCTTCCGGTCGGACAGGTAAGACTGGCTATCTCCTTAGGGGAAGAACCGCTCCGGAGAACGAGGACAACAAACTTTGTGGTGGTCGACTCCCCTTCATCCTACAACGTGATACTGGGGCGACCGGCGTTAAGCGAATTCCGAGCTGCTGTGTCGACGTTCTATCAGAAGATCAAATTCCCGGTCGAGGACAAAATCGGTGAAGTACGAGGAGATCAGTTAGCCGCTCGGAAATGCTATGTGGAAATGGTCCGAGCCGAATCCAGCGTCGCGCGAAAGGCTCCACGGATCGAGGTACACGCCATAACCGAGAAACCTCCTGCTTTAATTTATGATGAAAAGGAGGAGGTTCAGATCCATCCGAGCCGATCGGAGGCTACCACCTTTATTGCCGCCGACCTGGAGGACGAACAGAAAGAAGAAGTGGTCAAATGCCTCCAGATGCATCATGACGTCTTCGCTTGGTCGACGCATGAGCTGCCCGGTGTCTCCCCTAGCATAGCCCAACATAAGCTTCACGTTCGGCCGGACGCTCGGCCAGTAAAACAAAGGAGAAGAGATTTCAGCGCCGGATCACTAAATATCCGCGCCGACGAGCTCCGTCGTTAAAGATCGAGAGCCGCGCCGACCGGCTATAAATATCCGCGCCGACGAGCTCCGTCGTTAAAGATCGAGAGCCGCGCCGACCGGCTATAAATATCCGCGCCGACGAGCTCTGTCGTTAAAGATCGAGAGTCGGTCCGGCGACTATAAATACCCCGGGCGGACGAACGAATATCAGAGAATAAGAAACCGCGGAAACCACAAGTATTAAAACATTAAGGCCCGCTCAGGCGTTGATCCTTCGATACTTGGCGTTTGTTGACTTCACACAGGATAGATACGTGCAGAGTGAGTAGGCCCTCCCGCTCGGACTTTGTTTAATGGGTTAAGCTGATTGGCTGCGTGACGAAGAACACTTAGAGCATGACTGACTCTAAGCATAAACATTAAGCAAACAGAAGAATATTATGGATAATGATCAGAAAGACGCAAGCAAAGACATAATTACATTAAAGGGAAAGCATGCCGGACGGCAAGTACAAAAAGTTGCGCTGGGCGTAAGAAACGCAAAAACAAGATAGAGACGAGGAACACTATTCACTCGGGGTCTTCGAAGTTGAAGAAACTGTCCGGAATGTCGTCTGTCATGGCCGCCAGATCGGAGGCGAGAATGTGCATTCCCGCAGGAAGGTGGCCACCCTTCTTTAAGTAGGCCATAGTGACCTTAACGGCCTCGGCAAAGGTTGAAGAGACGCTGCCGCCAAATTTCGTGCCGAACCTCTCCGAGCGGAGGTAATCTTGACGTGCAGCAGCCAGACGACTCGGCTCCCCTTCCTTGTACTTTCTGAGCGCCGCCCGGGAGGCAATTAGTGAATCTTGAAGAACTTTCTGGTCCACCTCCGCTTTAGTGCGTTCAGCTGAGCGCCCATCCCGTTCGGTAGTTAGTTGGGCTTCTAGCTCCTTAGATCGCTGATCTAGGGCTCGGACTTCAACTTTCATCTTGTCCGATCGCGATCGCCCTCTTCTTCCGGCCACTGGCGCGCTTCACGTCTTCGTCGCGCTTCTTCACCACGCCTTCAAGCCAGGTCGGCGGCCTTCATCTGCTCGGCCTCGCGGGCTTGTTTCTCCCGCTCGGCCGATGGACCCCGAGACTTGGAGCTTTTCCATAAGATCCTCCAGCTCGGCCAGCACATTGCTAGATTGCTCATTGATCTTGTAAGGGAAATAATAAAATCAGAACAGAGGTGGCGTGGCGGGAAGAAAATGAACCCACCGGTGGCTGCTGCGTGTGATTATCGCCGAGCTTGGGCGTCGTGAGGCCACCAATCTGGGCGTCCTCGAAAAGTTTGGCGGGCGGACCCGTCGAGGTTATTTCATGAACGGGGCTTGATGGCCGATCGGCAGACAATAAATATTCCTCCGACGGGAATCGAAGGGTAGTCTTGATGGTCGGGTGGTAGTAAACACTTCCTCGGCCCGATCGCTGGCAGGGACTCCCCATGGTTGAAGTTTGACCGTCGTGGCGACGACGAGTCCTCGGAGGAGAGCCGAGGTGCATGCGGTGGGCGAGGCCACGGGGTCCTGATCTGCGTGCGATCTGGAGAAGCGATCTCGATCGGCGCTGCGGTTCGCCCTCTGAGGTCGGCCGAAGTTCCAGTGGTGGATCCTCGACCTGGGGGACTCCCAGCTCGGCGGGGGCCGAGAAACATGATCCGCCTCAACCTCCGTTAGGCGGGTTGGGTAACTGCTGTTTGGCGATGCGTCCCCTCTCTGTATCTCAGGGCGGTGGGGATAAGACCCGCTCGTGAGTTCTTTTCGTAGCCGCCTCGATTTCCACGGCCTTGATTTCAGATGATTGGTAGCCTTGGCGCCACATGACTTCAGCTGCAGTGGAAGAAATTAAAATCAGTTAGACAAAAAGGCGAAGGGAGTAAAGAGTCTTTACCCGTGCGGTGGGGAGATTGACCCGAACGGGAGATAATCCAAAATGTACAACACCCCTTGAGAAGCAATGGTCGATTTTGTACCGCTGACCGGACAAGCAATTTGCCGCATGAAGGTAGGATTGTACAGATTCAATTTGAGCTCATTTGGTCGGCCTGATCCGCCATTCGTCTCGAATCTGGCCGCTCGGGAAGCCGTATATAGAAGAAGAACTCCCTCCAGTGCTTGTTGGAGGTCGGCATGTTCTCAAAAAATTTGAAGCCTATTCTACTTTGGAAAATAAAAGTACCCAACTCGGATTGTTTGGGGTAGAAGAAGTAGTGGAATATTCTGGGGTCAAGTGAGATACTGTGCAGCCTAAAGAGGACGACAATCTCGCTCAGTAGCCTAAAGGAATTCGGCACAAGTTGGCCGAGCGGGATGCGGAAATAATTACAAACTTCCAAAATAAATGGATGAGTAGGAAATCTAAGGCCGCCCTGGAATTGGTCCAGAAAAAAACAAATAGTACTGATCGGCGGGTTATGGGGCCGGTCGGTCGAGCCGGCTATAACTATTTCATGGTCGTGCGGGATCCCGTAGGTCCTAACAACGCACCGGGCGTGCTCCTCATCTAACCTACTCTCCATACTCATATACCACGGACCGTAAACCTCGGTAGCGGGTGCAGAAGTGCTCGCCATGACTAAAGAAGGGAAGGAAGCCTAGCAATACTCGGAAGCAAGGGGACGAGAGAAGAGAAGAAGCTTACTTAGGGAAGATCAAAGGAAAGAAGCCCAGGAACTCGAAAACCACCGGAAAGCAAGCACTGGGAGTCGCCGGAGTAAGCTAGCAGCAGGCACAGAGGACGCGCGATGAAACAGAAAGTGCGGCGTGAAGGCCACAACGAGGGCTTTATACAATCGAAACCGCTCAGCCTCGTCCGTCGGATGAAGGGCACCAGAGACGAGGTTATCATCTAGCCGTTTATTTCAAAACAAAGGGCGTCCCATCGTACGGAACGTCACCGCCACTAGAGACAAGCCACGTGGCGCTCTGTCACCAAGCGCAATTAATGCGCCCATACCGCGCATGCTTCGGCTTAATGAAAAAGACTTGCACGATTTTCGAGAGGATTTAGACAAGCAAACATCCACGTTGGGCGCCAAGGCATACAAAGCGAAGAGCCGGCTAAATTTGCATGAGGGCGAGCGACTCAAGGATGTCGGCGATAAAGGCGGCGACCGCTCGGACACGATCGGTCGGACTCCTCCTTGACTAGACTTGAAGGGAGGCAAGTGATCCGCGGTAAGAATGGGGACCCGAGATGGGGTTCCGTCCGTGAAGAGATTACCCACCAAAGGTTTGGGTTTACGCCAGCGGTAAGAACCGGGCCAGTGGCGGCGGAGGTGTCCGTCGGGAGGACAGAATGGCCGGCGGGGTGTCCGCTCGGTCGGAATCGTGGTGAGGGAGCAGAGCCGAGCGGCTATTCGCTCGGCTCGGGATATGATATGTCAGCAAAGGCGTGATGATTAGACTGTACGCAAGATGACACTATTAAAGGCCCCACCTTCACGTCACGGAAAGGTTGATACAGAGCAATATGGTCTTATGGATGCCCTTCCGGGAGGCCCACACCTAGGCATGGTCGAAAGCGGTGATTAAGTAGAAGTATGGTCTTATGGATGCCCTTCTGACAAGCCCACCCCTAGGCATGGTCGAAAGCAGGTGATCGCTTCGATTGGTGTGCCCAGGCTCCTTCGAGAGGTCTATATAAGGCCTCCATTTCTTCAACCAGAGGTACACAAGTCTCCATTTTCTCAGCCACTTTCTTATTCCTTCGCCTAACTTGAGCGTCGGAGAGCCGTCGCCGGGACACCCCCCCCGGCTCGGTTTTGTTGCAGGTTCGCCGGAGCACTCAAGGATCCAGCATGGAGCGTCACATCCCCAGCGTCCATTGAGCCTGGTTCGGACAGGATCAGTATTTGCTTCTTCTCTTGGTGTATTCTCGTATTTGTGCTTGTATGAGGCTTTCTGCCTCCAAGGAGGTATTCACCTCAAGGAGCTGAGTGTGAGGAGTGGATCTTTGGATTATTCACCTCAAGGAGGTGGATACCAAGTAAAACGAAGGTATTAACATTGCTTCGAGTTTTCCACTATAACAAATCATCAGCGAAGCGATTAAAGTTAATCACTCCCCTTCTAGTTCTCTACATGTCCTAACAAGTGGTATTAGAGCGAGACCTTTCTTATTTGGACTAATCGCTAAAAGGAACAAAGAACTAGAGGAAGAAGAAGTTAAAGATTTAAGCCCTAATTTCAACGAGTTAAAAGACTAATCATCAAGGGAATTCAAGTTCAAAATGGAGTTTAGAGATTGATTCAGATACGACATCAGAGCACCTCCACCATTCGGAATTGTAAGTTTCGACCTTTGGAAATCAAGGGTTGAAAATTTTTTCATGATGGAGATAGAGCAATGATTTGTTCTAATAGAGGAATTTCAAACTCCAACGAATAGCAAAGGGAAGCTCCTCAATAAAAGCAATTGGACCAAGCCAAGGAGCAACTAAAAAAATCTGAGGCTAATGATAAGGTAATTAAAATTTTAGGTAATTTATTGTCTAACAATATCTTGTGCAAAATAGGAGATTACAAGAGTGCAAACAAATTATGGAACACTAATTCCATGAAGATCCATCTTCAATGGAATGTAACGAGAAAGACAAAGAGAGAAACTTTTTGTTTCAAATACAAGAGGATTTGGAGGTTAAGAGGTGCTTAATATCCGAGGAGGAAATTGAAGAAACATCCACCTCAAGGATTGAGGGGGAGAGATTTTTGACATCGGGACAAGAACAAGAAGAAGCCTAATCATTCGTAATCAATGTGAAAGATGATGGTGCCATCTCTGCAAGTCAAGAAAGCATAAATTGTGAAGGTATATCAATTTTGTACATTAAAAGTAAAAATTATATTATTTGTTGAGTGTTGAGAAAAAAGACACTATAAGAGCAAGTGTTCTAAATTGGAGAAGAAGAAGATTCAAGTGACACCCAAATTGAAGGGAGAAGCCAAAGGAAGCCTTAATCTTGATATGCAAAGGCAAGGAGCACATTGTATGCTTCACATGCAACTAAAGAGCATTACTAGAATCAATGTCCAAAGCGAAGGCTTAACAAGGGAGGAAGCTCAAATCAAAAGGGAGCTTCTATAAGTAGAATTAAGGTACCATTAGTTAATGGTAATTCTTCATTTCAATATAACAAGCATGCTAGAAATAAATTTTAAGATTTTAGAACATGTTACCATGAAAATAGGAAGCATAATCATCCTAGGGAAAATTACAAAGTATTTCATGCTAGAACCATCTTACCCAAGAATAGGAAGGTAGAAAATGGTTTAGGTAAGAAACCAAAATAATCTATATATATACCTAAAAGGACATATCTATGGCAAAAATAAAAAAAAAAATCCAAATTTGAAGGTTTAAGGATAGAACATCAAGACTTGATAAATTAGAGAAAACTCTTAAGAAAATGACAAATAAAGTTATAGGATCAAAGAAGCAAAACCTACGCCAAAATAGACGAGTTCTTCAATCGCCAGAGAGATTTGTGATACAAACCAAAAGCCAAGGAGAATGTGCTCTCATACCATAGAGTTCCATATAGTTATGGAACCAACTTAAGGTTTAGGAGTCATGTCAAGATTTCAAGGGAAGTTATCCTAAAGTTAACCTTGAGAAGACTAACATGATTAAGGCTTTTAAGAAGCCTATGAAAGTGGGAAGTTATCCCAAGAGTTGACCTAGAGGACATTAGTGTGACTAACACTTCTAAGAAGTCTAGGAAAGTTATTAGGAAGGTATTAGGGAAGTTATCTCAAATGAATACCTAGAACATCCAAGGAGCACTAATTGATTTTGAGTTCTTACGTGTGTGTTCTAGAAGAAGTCTAGGAAAGTCATTAGGAAGGTATCAAGGAAAGTCATTAGGAAGGTATCAAGGAAAGTTATCTCAAATAAATACCTAGAACATCCAAGGAGCGCCAATAGATTTTGGGTTCTTATGAGTGTGTTCACCCTAGATGAGTTTAGAGTGTGCCAACTCTAATTGGAAGGGTAATTAACTCAACCACGGTAAAGTTGACACTTTCGGGAATTTTCAAGGTATTGCGACACTTTAAAAATGAGAAGTAGATTTTCTCTTAAAAGAGTAAGAAAGTGTCAATAAAATTTGAAGAATTGAGCTTGATTAAATTGACACAAATAATATTGAATTCAAAGAAATGTAAAGTTGAGATTTTGACATTTTTTTTTTGAAGATGAGGATAACTTAGGTTATTTTTAACTTAGCTATTAAATAATGATACTTAGAAAATCTAGGTATTTTTTTATGCTAAACTTGCCATGTCATCATTTCATATATCTTGCATGGAAAATGATACATATCATTTATACATCATTTAGGTCAAAGATATGATAGATTTCTTTTTGAAAATATATATTTAATGTATGTTATGATCATTATCACGTATTATTTTTAATTCCTTGCAATAAAGGACAATTACATTAATTGACATCCTCGGTAGGATGATCAAAGCTAAATTGCCTAGTTAGATATGCATGATCTTTTAGTTTTAGGGAAAAACTATTCTACATCTCACAAGACTATATACTTGACTTTAATGTGTTTTTGAGACACATTAGATATAAGTGAGATGCTCATAAGATGAACAAAATTTAAGATGTTAATTTGGTGCATCTATTTAAGTTTTAGTATCACAAAACAAATGATTATGTAAAGTTAAATCTTGGGAAAAGCATACAAGTCATGTGTATTTAGCCCAAAGATCATGGTTAGAAAATTATTTTCAAATCATTTCAAAATCATTTTGGAAAATCTTGATGAAGTCTATCTTTTGATAGGAGTTACCATTGATTAAGTGGACACTAATTCAGAGTGAAACATTAAGGTTTCAATAGTTTCCAATTTTGTGTCAATCTTTGAAAATGAGATATGTTTTCATAAAAAATTATTTTCCTCAACATAAGTAGTGTCTACGTAACATTTTGTCTTTTCGAAAATCGTAGAATTATTTGTGAGTTTCTGTAATTGAATATGAAATTGAATTTAGAAAATCAGAAACTTAAATCGATCAAGTTCTTCGGACATGGTTTAATCGATTGGGTGATCAATTGATAATGGATTTTTGACTCACCGAAACTCGCTGGATTAGTTGATTGATTGAGAGGGGCATAATCGATTGGAACCCAACTCCAATCAATTAGCATGACTGTAATTGATTGGTATCTGAAACCAATCGATTGACAATGTTATTTTCGACTGAAATAGTCTGCTTTCAGTGCATTAACCCATGTTTAGTTAACCTGACATTCCCTAACTCTCTAAAATATTTCTATAAGTATATTAGGGTAATTTTCTTGGTGAAAATGAAAAGGGGGAGGTTTATGGTGAAATATGTGGAGTTAAAGGGAGGTTTAGATTTAAGATTGAATGTTTAAATCTCATGACTTGGTGTTGAGTTTTCCTTAAGATGTAGGAACTCAAAATTATTCTTGGTGTAATGATGGAAGTTAAAGTATGCTCTAAGGGAGAGGTATTCCTAAAAGACATAATTTTTTTAAGAATTAGTAGACAAATGAATGTTTGAAACCTTTATTGTAACGGATTATATGCTTAAGGTTAAGTATAGGATACAATGAAAGGTGTGAGACTTTTATTGGGTCCCTTTGAATAAATCGACTCTCGGTGAGAGTTTTTGATGAGTGTTAAAGGGGGAGAAAACATGGGGTTTAAGTTAAAAACTCTCATTTATGCTTTGATATGAGATGAAGATGAAAGTTGGGCTAATGAGTTTGCCTAACTTAAACATATTATCAATCGAAAAGGGGGAGATTGTTAGCGCGATCTATTTTTGGTCAAGGTTGACTAAGCTCGAGTTGACTTGAGCTTAAGTTTTGATGTTTGGACAATATGTATGAATGAGAAATCAATGATGTCAAGGTTGATTGGAGACTTGACTGACAAATTCTTAATTGGAGGTTAGGCATGGTGAAGTCCTAATTCGAGTGTTAAGCAAGGGGAAGTCTAACAGAAAGGTTGACATGCGGAAAATACAAGTAGGTTAAGGAAAATCGGATACTTGGTGTGAAAGTCCTAGCGGTGCTAGGCAATAGAAGCCCTAACTGCAATTAGGCAAATGAAAGTCTAAGTGGATCAAGAAGGATTGCAAGTTAGCAAAGAGAAGTTCTAACTAGAGGTTAGACAAATGAAAGTCACGAGAAAAGGGAAGACCCGACAGATCATGGTTGATTAGTTGTTGGGCTAAGGGAACACTAGACTTGGATAAGTGAGACAAGGTTGGGCTAATCGATTGGGAAGGTGCCCAATTGATTGGGAGGTTTGTCGCGAAAGGCTTAGTGAATCAATTAGGCTTTTTCGCGAAAACAGAAGATTCTTAGATCGATTGACTGCTTGATTGAGAAGCCCTCTTCGCGAGAATAGATAGCTGATCAATTGGGAGGTTCCTCACAAAAACAAAAGTTGGTGAATCGATTAAATAATCGATTCAGCCGAAAGCCAATCAATCAGGTGATTGATTGGGAGCTGTTTTACACGAAATAGAAAGATTGGGAATCGATTGGGTAATCAATTAAGGCTTTGCCGAATCGATTGGTATGGTTCATTAATCGATTAGGGGAAAAAGAGTTGTTTGCAGGTGAACGGTCGAATGCTGACGTGACAATTGATTAGGGAAAAGCTGGATCGATTGGCAGCTTCGAGTAAACCCTATGCCACCGGCGGTTGCGGACGTGTCACGGGAGGCGTTCGGCCGCACTGGAAGTGGCGTCGGACGAGTCCGTTGATGTCCTGTGAAGCTTCTGGTGGTGTCGGAATTGTCGCGAGACGCGTCCGATGTCGCCGGACGTGTCTTGCGATGCTTCCGGTGGCTGCGGACATGTCCTGTGATGCTTCTGGCGGCTGCAGACTCCTCTTGTGACGCGTCCGGCGCTGCTAGAGATGCCCCACAACATCCGGGATGTCAGAAAACTAAAAAAAAAACTTACCAGTTAGAGACGAATAGGTGAATGCAGACCTTCCGCCGCGGTGAGAAGACAAAGATGCAGACCTTCCATGGCGGTGAGAAAATGAAAAGGCAGATCAATTAATGATTTATGACTTTAGTGATATCAGACTTTTAAATTTAAAAGCCCAAAACACGTAGTGTACCGTGATGCGCCTAGCAGCGCCCAAGCCGTCTAGGCTAGCCACCTTCCACCTTTCTGGTGTGGCTGGCGGCTGCTTAGGCATTTAGAACATTGGTATTAAATATGGGTAGAGGAAATACATAAATACTCATAACTGAAAACTGGGTCATTACAATTTCCTCACTTGAAACATTGGTTGGCATCTCTATGAATACAAAGTTCCATTCATATAGTGTGGCACATAATTATTCCTAATTGTAGGAATAAGAAACTCTATTCAACGGTGGCTTCATCATAACAAGCAGCTCTTCTAATTGGAACACCAACTCGTGTTCAAGACTAGATGTATACAACAGCCAGTCCAAATAAAAGAACTGCCTTCTTATTCAGGAGGCCAAATTTTGAATTGGAAATACAAGTTCAACTGCTCAAGTTAATTATAATTCCTTTATTAGTTTTCTCTTCTGTCTTCTTCTGTCTGTAGTGTATATTATACATAGTAATTCTGGACTGTCATGGATCATGTAGGTTCGACTTTCTGAAATAATCCATGTTGCATTATTATGTGTCGTAAATGCTGTTACTTTTGATGAGGCCAAGGCACTATGAACCTTAAAATTAACTTTTTACCTTTTTGTTAAAAACAGACAACCAGGCGAACGGTGCCATTTCTCTTTGTTCGAGGTGATGGAGTTATTTTAGTTTCTCCACCTTTGCGGACGGCCTGACAACTTAAGAGAGATGTTTTTAGTGATGCACCAAGTTGTGGTCTGTGACTGCATTAACTAAATTATTTTCAATAGTTGTATTGGCCACGAGATCTATCAATATATCTGGATGGTTAAGGTTGTGATTTTTCTTTGAATACCTCCAGTTTATTTGAAACAACGGGATTTGCTTTGTGTATGGATATTAATGAGCGATGAGAGCCTTTGATGCCAGAGTTTCATTGAGCTTGCATCATGCAGTTGTGCAACATGTGATTATCTTTGCTCTGTGATCAGTCGAACCTTGGCAAAATTGGAACAAGAATATTAGAACTCCAAGCCTACGAATTCCTTCTCAATTTCAATTACATCTTGGTGGGGTTTCACCATAATTTTATGGGACACATGGTTTGCCTTCATCTTTTGTAGGCACGGCAAATATAAATTTTGAGCTTACAGGTCTTGAAAATTTTGAATGTGCCAACAGAGAATATTGTTAGACTGACTGTTCAACACTCAAGAAATAATGAGAAAGAAGTTTATTTTGTTTTGTTTTGTTTTTTTTAAAATATGACTCCATAAATTGCCTAATTTAGGTCGATGACATTTTTGATCATGCTGATCTTGGGAAAAGGTTCAACCATTGTGCCTCTCCAACCTCTCACCATCTTTGTGTCAGCTTTCATTCAACTTCTCCTACCCCTGCCATTAAATGGGGGCAGGAAATGATATCTGTCACGTCCTGGGGAGTCTCCGTCCGAAAAAATTTCTACAACATCTCCTCTGTACGGGTGACAATATGGAACTCATCTACAAAGCCCTTAGGGTTACACAAACCTCGGTCAACACTGCTGGAACATATACAATAAAATATTTAAACAACCACGCAGTTTATATAATTCAGCCTTCGACTACACAACAATTCACAACCACGCAGTTTAATAAACCTATACCACTACTTGAGGAAAACACAATCCACAACGGAAAACCATCGCAACAGAAAAACAAAGGTAGTAGACCAAAACTCGATATAAAAATCCTCGAGTACAACCACACATCATAAGTATGTAGAAACATAACAAGGAAACCAAAAATTCAAAGATAGAAAATCGTCGTGACTCAGGATGGGGACTAGGGACTGAAATCTCCTGACATCATCAACCTGAAATAAAAAATATATCAACGGGGTGAGTCCAACACTCAGCGGATACCCAAGCTGACATGTATAGTAGAAATAATCAATAGTAACAGTTATGTTTACAGTCTCTTGGAATAATGAAAAATGTAAAACTGAAGGAAATGGGAGAAACTGTACTCACCGAGACCTCCTATCAAGATAATAAGGGTCGTCAGACCAAATACAAAATGTCACATGTATGCATGTCAATCATATGCATCCACCAAATATGTAGTAAACATAGTGCAGCAAATACAAGCAATAAATGCAATTATGCATATGATGCAAATGACATGTCTTGGTCACCTTGACGCCAGTCAACCATCTCACACATGATGGTGAGACCGAGTGGGTAAAGTTATGACAACTGTGCATTTTGCCATCACTGCTCCTGATAAGTGACCGAGTGGACAGGATGTTGTCGGAGTATACCTATCCTCCTATCCCAAATCATAAGTGGGGGAGCTCAATGCTCTCATCTCCCTGAGGCAATCCAGAGGAGGGACCCCTGTCGTGCTACCACGCTGCGTTACGGTATCCATGAGTGGACCAATGGAGCACTGACAGAGCAAACTGCCACACACCCTGCCTGATGTACCACTAACCCATGAGTGGTTGTGTGTGCTGATCCATGTAACTGGCGATGAGCTCAACAATAATGGAGCTACCAATTGCTCAGCATGCAATCATGCAAGATGGTGCATGACACTAAGCATGTAAATCTTGACCATATCCACATCCATAAAGTATGTACAAAAAGGTAAATAGTATGACAAATAACTAGTCCGGTACACAATAAGACATGGTATGTCACTACCTCCATGAACATAAATACACATGACAATAATCAAGAGGGTATAAAACATAAATAAGAACAGATAAAAAGCATGCAATAGGTATCATGTAATGACATACCAAACAGAAATCAACATAACTATTACTGTAAGTTATAACCTACTAAGCATATAAGAATGACAATATCAAAAGATAAGTTAATGGTACCCGCCTCAAAAATGGAGATCGTATCAAACCAATCCGACGTCGAGACGCCCGTCTCTAATCAGAGTCCTGCATCAATCAATATGTATATATTTTATTTAGCTAAATTCACATACCAAAACCTATTTAGGATAACTATAATCGAATACGATTACTGATTACCCATCTCAACTAGAGTTAAACCGATTTCACCCTAATAAATACAAGCACAACTTACCCAAATCCGTTTGTTCCTGAAGCAGCCCACTGTTGGAAAAACCTCCTTAACAGCACGGCCAACCAAAGCTAATTCGGTCGTGCTGTTGCTCACAACCGGAGCTACAATGGCTGGATCAGACAACTAACCTCAATATCTCAAAATTGCAATATGAAATCAGATTGAAGCCAAGCATTTCTTACCCTAAACCAAAGATCCCTTACCCTACTACCGGAGACAACTGCTGGAAGACCAGCTGCTGTTGATCTTCCAAAACCAAAGCTCCTGTTGACGCTTAGCTGATCGGAAAGGAGGAGATGGATGGTCGGCGGCAACACAGAGGGAAGGGAGGATCGGTGACGATCGCTCTAGGGCAGAGACGCGAGGAGGAACAAGGCGGCGCGGCGACGGTTGGGGAAGGTAAAGCAGTGGCCGGCGCCACGTTGCTCAGTGTCACGAGAGGGAGAGGGAGAGAAAGGGGCGGCAGCGAAGAGGAAGAGAAGAGGGGAGAAGAAATGGGGCACGACACGACGATGGGAGAAGAATAATAAAATTTTTCCTCATTTAAAATGTGTAGCTTAAATAGATTTTCCTGTGATCTAATAATTGATCCCCTTAAATTCGTCATACGAGTTTCGAAAAATTCTTAGAAAATTTCTAAAAATTCCTAAGAATTCCAATAAAATTATTCGGCTATTAAACCTTATTATTAAATTTTTATTTATTGTTATATTTTACAATATGGATGTAAGCGATCTCCAGAAAATTAAAGGCGACGAAGACTCAACATTGTTGAAGGAAGAGAATCAATCTTCAATAGTTGAAATGTTAGCTTTAGAAAGAGAATCTATCAAATAGATTGGAGCAATATGAACATAGATAAATCAAAAGAAGAGTAAAAATTTAAACACTAGGATGTGAGTTCTACATACGAGCGTGCGCGCATCCTAATATCATTGTTGCTTTGCTGCCACCATCAACCTTCTCGTATTATTGCCTTTGGTGCTCGACCCTCAGTTAGGACTGTGAGAGAATAGTTGACATTGGTGAGAGATGGTGTTCTTTTTGCTTGCTCGGGCTCGGATTCCTCCCACAAACTACTTTTGGGTCGAGATTATGTTTGTCTCCTAGTTGGTTAAAATTTGGTGGCATGTGAGGCAAATCATATTAGGGTTGGCCAACATTTCTAACGTGGTCATTCTGACGTTCAAATCATAATCGAGTCGAAAGAGGGGACTCACAGAGATGTGCAAAAGAAAGAAAATAAATTAGAAGCGGTTACAGACAAAGCTTAGTGGAGAAGAGTTGTCTCCACATGTGAGAAGAAAATCATCTTCCTTTACTTACATCCTTCGATCCTTATATAACCAACTGAAGGGAATCTCCACGTAGTACATCACATTGTCGGGTTGTTGGTGGATCAAGGGAGACAATCCTTAGACTGTATACCGACATTATCAGGTCGTTGGCAGACAAGTTGTTGGGCCGCTGGGAGTTGTTGGAGGTTGTCTTTGAGTTTTTGGGTTTCCCGAGTCCGAATGGAAAATAGCTAGATGAATGTCAAGTGCTCGGGAGAATAGACCCAGAATGGCTTTCTCGAGTACCATAGCTTCGCGGGTACTTAAGCATCCTGAATACCGTAACTTTGTGGGTAATATAACATCTAGAGTACTATAGTTTCTCGAGTCTGTGTGGAATGTCAAGTGTTGAGTCAGGAAAGGGATGCAAGTCGGGAAACCAAGTGCCTGACTGTCGATTTCCGCCCAAGTGCAGATTGTGTGCTCAAGTGCAAAGTTGGAAGCCGGGTCCGAGTGGGTCGTTGACTGATCGAGCTTGGAGTTAGAAAGTGTTTGAGAGTAGACTTCGAGTGCTCAAGAGAGGAGATGGCATGTGGAAAAAGTTGGGTTTATCGATGAGATAAAATGGATGGTAATCATAGTATTTTGGTCGGTAATATGGATTACTCCAAATATATTTCACCGGGGCTTGGCCAGTAATTCATGGTTGTTAAATAGGGGTACTTGACCATTATGTTGGTCGATATTTTTTCAAACAATTATCGGCCAAACAAATGGCCGATAAACATTTTCAAAAATAACATCCAAATATATATTTGGGTGGTATTTTTGTCCAAACAAATGGTCAGTATTTTTTTTAAAATGTTAAATATATATTTGGTTAGATTTTTTACCCAAACATATGGTTGGTAAATTTTTTTAATGTAAAATTTAAAAACTATTGGCTAAATACAAATTTATCCGACAACTTTTTTGAAATAAATGGCCATTAATTTTTTTTAAATAACTACCAAATATATATAGCTGGTAACATATTAAAAAATTATCAACTAATTGGTCAGTATTTTCAATTCAGTTACCAGTAAAAAATACATTTGATTGCTAAATTTAAAGAAAAAATAAATCATTTTTATCGAATTGTTTCCACAAAATAATAATTGAAAAAATTTAAAACACTAATTAAATAACTTATAAAAAGATAAATTTTACCATACTAGTAAATTATCTAAAAATTTAAAAAGAGAGCAAATGGCAAAGTAACTGATAAAAGTTGCTACAATAAAATATCTAATTAGAGCATCAAATATTTAGATAATCTTCTTTTTCATGATGGGAGTAGACTCAGACTGTTCCAGTAATCAACAACTTCTTGTCGTGTACATAGCTGTTGTAATATTTTTTATGTCTGGACTTGTTGCGCCTTCAGTTCAGATATCAATTGTTTCTCGCATAACATCCATCTCTATTTGTGTACCAGATGATGTAGAAATAGCAGATGTCAAAGTCTTGTATGTCTTTCGTGACGGTTTGGGTCATAATCCTAATCCACGAATATAACCAGATTTGCAACCAAATACTTCCTGGTGGCAATCAAATGCTAAATTCTTAAAATCATCGATGGTGGATGGAGAAGTACCATCTTTTGCTGTTGCCCCAAAAGTGAGGCTTTCTTAAAAAAAAAAAAATGATAACCCCAGTTAGTCTCATTGACTATCTCTGGGGTAATCGGTCCGGCCCCACGGAAGTTTTCCACTGATCACCAGGGTAAATCGAGAAGCGCCCAGAAACCCAGCATCCTTTGATTACACCCCCATTTGGAGGAAAAATTTCTGTAAATATGCCGTAGCTGGGGTTTGAATCGTGGGTACCTGAGTGATAATCTGAATGTCCTACCGCGACAGTATGACTCCAAGGACCAAAAAAAAAAAAAAAAAAAAATACGAGGCTTTCTTGTCATTGTAGAGGGCAGGGACGGAGCTAGCCAGGAACTGTCCTGGGCTATAGCCCATCCTTGCTTAAGTACAACGTCAAGGGAAATCGATTCCCTCATGCAAGTAAATGTTTAGAAAAAGGAAAAAGAGGTTAGTGTTTCTTCTCTTTTAGCTAATGGCAAGCAACCAACAGTGAAGAGAGAAACGAGAGCAGCCTCAGTCGGCTTCAACAATATTCAGCAGTGGTGGATATAGCTGATGTGCTCACCCAGCAACAAAAAAAAAAAAAAAAAAAAAAAAAAGGAAGAGAAGAATTAGACTACTGTGAATTGGGAGAAAAATAAAAGAAACTAAATGAAAGAAGAGAAGAACACTATTGTTCATCTTGCTAAACAAAATGACAATTAAAACCAGTTACTTGGGTTAAAGAAAACTTGGAAGAAATTTGTTGTTGAGCTGTTAGCCGACCAGTCGGAAGATGGTTGTACTTTTGTTGTTGAGAAACGACTGTTTGAGAAGGAGGAAATAGCAGATAGGTTTGCTACTGTTGAGAAGAGGAGAGTTGGAGAGGGAAAGGATGCAGTTTGGTGGCTGGAAGAAGAAAAAAAACGAGGTTGCTGCTATTGTCGAAGAAGGGTAGAGAGGAAAAATAGAGCAGAGGAAAGAGAAGAAGAGAAGAAAGGTAACAAAACATAAGCGACAATTTATCAAAAGACGTACTAGGTTTAATGTATTTACCAAAAGACGTATCACCGTTTGGTATTTATCAAAAGGCGCAGGTAAGTGATGTGTATTACCGAATATAACCCTCCCGCCAACTCCTCTGATCAGTCATCATTTCCCAAGCATCCGAACCACATTTTTAAATAACTTTGATTTAAAAAAAAATAAAATCGATCATTAGTGTACCTCCCTCCTTCGTGGCATGCGAGTACAGCTCCGTCTTGTGAAACCCTAGTTTAGTGACCTCGAGTTTTTCTCAAGCGGCATCTAACATTTCAGTTCAATTAAAAACCAGTAGTGTTCGTGAGCCAACAATGAAGGATTCTAGGGTTTACATTAATCAGCTAGTATCATAATGGCGCAAAGACATCGATCGGGTGTATTATCATCCTCTCCACATCAATTAGCTGTAAATGTTATCATTTTACAAACTCTGTGATATTGAGAAGCTGAACTAGTATGATTTAAATTTTTTTATTTTTATAAAGTATAGGGTTCAGTTGATGTTGGACAGAAACTGCATTGGAACAGTGTCCTCGGTCACTTTAAAATTTTTTTTCAACCATCCATGAAGAAAGGAACGCATGAAGGCTCTGTTATTTTACATGACCGACACATAGTGCTGATCAAACAGTCACCCTTTCCTATTTTTTTGGACATAGAAGATATGCAGCACATCTGTGGGATTTTGGTAAATATATTTCAAAATTGGGATTCAAGTAGTCAAACCTTTAGATTCTCAGGTACAATTTATAATTTCGTATTTTAATTACAAAGTAGTTGTATGGTAAAATTTAATCTTTTGCTAAACGTGGGCCTGATACGATGCCGTATCAGGCCCAACGTGGGCCTGATACGATGCTGTATCAGGCCTAATGTGTGCTTGATATGACATCGTATCATGTCCACGGTGTTCCTAATACTTTTGTATGTGTTGGTAGAAGTCTAATAATAATTTAACTTGGTCAGGTGTTCCGGTTTGCTTCACAAGAGGAGACGTTTCATTGCTGCTTGGTATTACAGACCGAGGAGCTTCAATTCCGATGAATTCAGCTAAAGCATCCAGTGACCTCTTTCTAACTTACTTCTCAAACAAAAAAGAAGCTACTAGATCAAGAATTGAGGAGTTGCTTAAATTTTATGGCAATCTCGTTGAAGTCGAAGATGATGTTTTATTATTTTGCAAATTCTATATTTTGTATATATTTGTTTGTGTCTTATTTTCTTCTAGTACATATAAGGTCCCGTTAAGTCTTATAGATATAGTAGATGATTTTGAGAATCTTGATAGATTCAACTAGGTTGAAGCAATCCATGAGTTTATGGCTGCACAATTACCTAAGATTGAGGACATATTTTCATCAACTGAGACAAAACATTCTAACACCAACCCCCCTTACCTAAAGGGATTTGCTGGTCTTTTGGCAGTAAGTGTATAATTTGTGTGAAATTTTTTAATATTTTACGGACAATTTTAAAATAGTTAACCTTGTGATGGTGAATCAGGCATGGTTTTTGGAGCATGTTCCAATCCAAAAACCATACAAAATAAAAGGAGCCAGAATAAATAAGTGGAGGAATATTCCTTCACATATTAGTAAGGTGAGAGAATTGATTGACCAAGTTTCATCTGAAGAGGTAAATTTTGAATACTTTGACTATAGTTTGGTTAAAAAGTCTTGTTTTAACATGTGGTTTAATATTCTTACAGGTTGTGATTGACCTAATCCCTAACCAAGATGAAAGATCATTAGTTGAGAACCTTGCTGGCGTTAATGACAATCCACATGCAATGGAGGCATCACAAATTGAAGTCACTGTAGGAGGAAGGCAGATTAATAAGGATTGTTGTAATTACATTATTCAAGCAAACAGAATTAAAGAGCTAACAATGGAGAACATGCAATTGAAGGAGAGGGTGAAAGAGTTACTTAAAATAGTTAAAAAAAAAAAGGCATGGAATCTCAATATAGCGAGCCAGTAGACGATCCTCAAATTGAACCTGTAGGTGTTACAACAAGAAGTAGGAGAGGACGTGACAGAAGTTGCTATGATTACAGGGATACTCCAATTGATAGTCCATTGTGGCTCAAAACTTTACCTAAGAGGCAGCGTAGAAATATACAAATAAGTGAGCCTGCGGAGAAAGTTACAAGTATAGGAGAAGGAAAAAAAGTTGTCAAAGAATATGTTGTTGTGGGCAACGGGAAAGGAAAAATTGTTTTGGATGAAATGGAAGAAGAAATTAATATTGTACAATTGATGGAAGACAAATCTGATGAAGAGGCAGACAAGGATGTAGATATGTTTGCCAAATATGACAAAATGAGGAAACAAGCAATTGCTGTAAGACGATATCTGCAAATTTCATTGTAATTTGTTAGATTTAATGGATTATCTAATTGCCTTTTTTGTTTGTATGTATAGTATGTGAAGAAGCAATTTAAGTCTTCCAAGAAAAAAAAGCAAGACGAAGAGGTGGCGTACTTGTTAAAAGCCTTGGAGGAAATAAAGTATGTAAATTACATAGTTGAATAGTCAAGTATATTATATGCTTATCTGATTACATATTTGAGCTAAGGTTACCAAAAATAAATTTGTAAAAATAATCTCTGATTTGTTTACTTTGTAGGTTTACAAATGATATAGTTTGGGAGGAACCACCCTTTTGTTTAAATTTGTATTCCCTTTTATCTGGTGTGAATGGAGAAATGTTGACAAGAGGAGATGTAATCGACACGTATTGTAAAATTCTATTTAGGGGGGCATTCCCGTCTGGAAGCACATACAACAAGTCAATATATTGTTCAACATTCTTCACAGTAAGGAATTGATTGGATTATAGTAAAAAATAGAATTCTTTTTATTATTTGGTTATGTATGTATGACTTTGCATATTTGTAGTCATTAATGAAATCGTCAAGTAAGTTTGCCTTCCAACACATGATAAAGACGGATAGACTAGATGAAGAGGTAAGGTATATATTTATACCTTTGTGCAGTGATAATGCACACTTCCACTTGCTGGTGGTGGACACCAAATCAATGACGTTCAATCAGTACAATTCTCTAGCAAGTGGAAGCAAATACAAATATGAATTTGAAGCAGCGGTGAACATCTAATAATAATGTGTATGGTTGTATTTTAATATAAATGCTAGTTGATGGAAAATGAAAATTTCCTCTTCAATCTTCAGGTATTAGATTTTAAATTATATAGTCGTGAGCACGTTGCTGCTATTCATCCAAACTTGGAAAGACATTATCCGTTTGATAGATGAGTCTCTCGCACAATAGAATGTCCACAACAACAAGCAAGGTAAATCGAGCACAACGTGTGAATATAAATTATTGATAAAAAAATATTGACCATAAAAATGTTGTTGTTCTTTACAGCGTTGTCTGTGGCTTTTTTGTGATGCAATACATTCGATGTCTCCTATATGATATGAAAATGGACTTCAAACAAGGAGACATGAAAAAGATTAGAATTGATGTAATAGTATCAATTTTGAGGGATAAGTATTTTAGAACATTGGATTAAATATCCAGTCTTGTAAGGCAAAAACTTGTATAGAATGTAAATGAACTTATTACGTAGTGTAGGTAGTTTAATATCTTTGTATGTAGTCTTTGTTGTATAATACGGTGGTATGTAGTATATGAGAAGATTATAAACTGTCACTGGAATATTAATAATATTGCATAGTGATTAGTCAAATATAAGTCACAATATACAAAATGCGATGCTGGTGCTTATCAGTGGAAAGAGACAATGTATATAAGTTATAATACACACCATTTCTATCTTCTCAAAACTGAAAACATGGTAACGGTTGGGATTGTTTAAAAAATCAAATAGGCTCGGACCAACAGTCAGTTTTAAGAGCACAACGTCACTAGGTTCCGTGCCAACTGCCACGGAGCAATACCTTATTAGAAATGGGTTATAAATACGTTTTGACACCAGATATACCATCTTCCCAGTTAGAACTTCACAGGGAACGTGATTTCAGGTAAATCCAAGTAGGGGAGGGCCATCAGTGGGTTTTGGTGAAAACCAACTGATGGACCTAGACACCTCTGATTGGACCCATTTCAGTTCTTGTGGTATTCTGGAGTTGCAAGGACTCCAAATCTGCTGGCAAATCATTATTTAAAACTCTATAGGTGCTGGGAAAAAAAATAAAATACAATCAGACTTCGTTGGGCCTAATATACTTGAATATCAGGCCCAATGTAGGCATGATATAAGTATCATTTAATAAAGCATTATTCTATCTCCCCCTAATATAAACTCCAAACAATCTAACATGGGCCTGATAAAAAAAATAAAATAAGATCAATTTTAAAAGTCACCTTCCATAGGGTAGAAAAGAAAAGCTCTGCACTGTTCCGTGCCAACTGGCACGGAGTCATACCTTCTAATCCATGGTGTATAAATTATGTTTGACACCATATATACCATCTCCCCACCAATACCTTCACAGGGGACTTGATTTCATGTAAATCCAAGTAGGGGAAGACCATCAGTGGGTTTTGGTCAAAACCCACTGATAGACCTAGACACCTCTGATTGGACACATTTCAGCTCTAGTGATATTCTGGAGTTGCGAGGACTCTAAATCTCTTGGAAAATCATTATTTAAATATCTATAGGTGCTGGAAAAAAACAATATAAAATCAGGCTCCGTTGGGCCTGATATGAGGGCATATTAGGCCCAACGTGGGCCTGATATGAGTATCATTTAAAAAAGCATTATTCTATCTCCCCCTAATATAAACTCCAAATATTCTAACAGGGTCTGATAAAAAAAATAAAATAAGATCAATTTTAAAAGTCACCTTCCATAGGGTAGAAAAGAAGAGCTGTGCACTGTTCCGTGCCAACTGGCACGGAGCCATACCTTCTAATTCATGGTGTATAAATTATGTTTGACACCATATATATCATCTCCCCACCAAGACCTTCACAGGGGACTTGATTTCATGTAAATCCAAGTAGGGGAGGGTCATCATTGAGTTTTGGTCAAAACCCACTGATGGACCTAGACACCTTTGATTGGACCCATTTCAGCTCTAGTGGTATTCTGGAGTTGTAAGGACTCCAAATCTGCTGGCAAATCATTATTTAAATATCTATAGGTGCTGAGAAAAAATAATATAAAATCAGCCTCCGTTGGGCTTGATATGCTTGGATATCAGGCCCAATGTGAGCCTGATATGAGTGCATATCAGGCCCAACGTGGGCCTGATATGAGACCATATCAGGCCCAAAGTGGCCTTGGTATGGTATCCTTTCTTATAAATTTATACTATCTTCCCCTTTCTATAAACTCAAAATGTGCTACCATGCTCCTTATGAAAAAATAAAAAATAAAATAAAATTAGAAGGTGCTACCATAAGGTTTAAGTCTATAGCATGGCCATAAGTGGAATAAGTGGCAACTAGCACAGAGCCATACCTTCTAATCCATGGTGTATAAATTATGTTTGACACCATATATACCATCTCCCCACCAAGACCTTCACAGGGGACTTGATTTCATGTAAATCAAGTAGGGGAGGGCCATCAGTGGGTTTTGGTCAAAACCCACTGATGGACCTAGACACCTCTGATTGGACCCATATAAGTTCTAGTGGTATTATGGAGTTGCAAGGACTCCAAATCTGCTGGTAAATTATTATTTAAATATCTATAGGTGCTCTGAAAAAATAATATAAAATCAGCCTCCGTTGGGCCTGATATGCTTGGATATCAGGCCCAACGTGGGCATGATATGAGTGCATATCAGGCCCAACGTGGGCCTGATATGAGACCAAATCAGGCCCAAAGCGGCCTTGGTATGGTATCCTTTCTTATAAATTTATACTATCTCACCCTTTCTATAAACTCAAAATGTACTACCATGCTCCTTATGAAAAAATAAAAAATAAAATAAAATTAGAAGGTGCTACCATAGGGTTTAAGTCTATAGCATGTGTTGGTTGCTACTCGGAAAACCTATAGGTTCCACTGTACAAAAATTTTGTACAAAGGTCTGAACTTTTTCCTAGCTACCATGTGTTCTTTTAAATTAAATTTTGGATCACCTGCGGAACTTAACACGTTTGATCCAAAACTTAATCTATTTGTTCTTTTAGGTTTTGACTTGGATCTCCTACGGAACTTAACACGTTCGACCCAAGTCACCTTAAGTTATTAATTCCATTAAATATTAATTTCCATAATTGGTTCCAAGTACTGACATGGCGAGGCACATGACCTTCTTGGATATGGGAGCAACCACCACCGACTAGACAAAACCTTTTATAGAAAGCTAATATTTAATTTCCTAAAATAACTTTAGGTTAACCGAAAGGAACAATCAAATCACAAGGAAAAATAAAACAAAAGAACACAATATCGAAAAACATATTCGAAATACTAGAATCGTAAGCCTCTTGTATTTGGTATTATTTCCAAAAATAACTAGTATGATGCGGAAAGAAAAATTACTAGTTATACCTTTTAGAAAAACCTCTTGATCTTCTACCGTATTCCTCTTCTAACCTCGGACGTTGTGTGGGCAACGATCTTCCAAGATGAGAAACCACCAAACACCTTCTTCTCCTCCTAGCTAGGTTCGGCCAAAACAAGAAAGCTTCACCAAGGAAGAAGAAAAACACCAACCAAGCTCCAAGGAATACAAGCTTTCTCTCCTTCTTCTTCTTCTTCTTCTTCTCCAAGTAGTATCCGGCCACCACAAGAACTCCAAGCAAGAGGGATGTTTCGGCCACCACAAAGAGGAAGAGAGGGAGAGGATGTTGGCCGGCCACACCAAGGAATAGGAGAGGGAGAATAATAGAGGTTGTCTACCATGAAGGCACCCCTACCCCTTTTTTTATATTCCTTAGCTTTAGCAAATAAGGAAATTTATTTATAATAAAATTTCCTTAACTTTCTTTGACAATAATTAATTAAGAAAAATTTAATAAAATTTCTTAATCAACTAATCATGGCCGGCCACCTCAAATAGAAAAATTAGGAGAGTTTCAATCAACAATTAAAACTTCCTTATTTGTCTTTGGAAATTTTTTAAAAATAAAATTTCCCTTTATAATCCCTTCATGGTTGATAAAAAGAAATTTCTATAATTTTAATTTTCTACATGTGAATAATTTTTCAAAGAGGAAAATAAAATATCTTTCCAATCTACAAATAAGGAAAGAGATCTAATCTCTTTCTTTTAATTTTTTGTAGATCTTTTAAAGAGAGATATTTTAATTTTAATTCTCTGTAATAAATTATATCTTCAACATAATAAAAATTAAAATTAAAATTCTTTTTTAATTTAATGTGGCCGGCCCCCTCTAGCTTGGGTTCAAGCTAGGGCCGGCCACCCTAAACCATGCTTAGGCTGGCCCTAGCTTGGTTCCCAAGCTAGCTTGGCCGGCCCACTTTAGGTGGGTATAGAAGGTGGGTATAGGTGTGTATAGTACTCTATAAATAAGAGGCTACGATAGGGACCGAGAGGAGGAATTGGTTTTGGTCTCCTGATAAAATTAAGCATCCCGTGTTCGCCCCGAACACACAACTTAATTTTATCAATAATAATTCATTCCACTAGAGAACTATTATTGAACTACCGCACCAATCCCAAATTACATTTTTGGGCTCCTTCTTATTATGAGTGTGTTAGTCTCCCTGTGTTTAAGATATCGAATGTCCACTAATTAAGTGAGTTACTGACAACTCATTTAATTAATATCTTAGTCCAAAAGTAGTACCACTCAACCTTATCGTCATGTCGGACTAAGTCCACTGCGAGGTTTAACATGACAATCCTTATGAGCTCCTCTTGGGGACATTATCAACCTAGTATCTCTAGGACACAGTTTCCTTCTATAATCAACAACACACACTATAAGTGATATCATTTCCCAACTTATCGGGTTTATTGATTCATCGAACTAAATCTCACCCATTGATAAATTAAAGAAATAAATATCAAATATATGTGCTTGTTATTATATTAGGATTAAGAGCATACACTTCCATAATAACCGAGGTCTTTGTTCCTTTATAAAGTCAGTATAAAAGAAACGACCTCAAATGGTCCTACTCAATACACTCTGAGTGTACTAGTGTAATTATATAGTCAAGATAAACTAATACCTAATTACACTACGACCTTCTAATGGTTTGTTCCTTTCCATTTTGGTCGTGAGCTACTGTTTATAATTTATAAGGTACTGATAACATCATCTTCTGCATATGACACCACATACTATGTTATCTACAATATAAATTAATTGAACAACTACAAACAAATGTAGATAATTTGACCAAATGTGATTCTTTATTCAAAATAAATGTTTACAAAAAGCTTAGGCTTTCAGTATACACTCCAACAGCATGACCATAAGTGGAATAAGTGGCAACTGGCACGGAGCCATACCTTCTAATCCATGGTATATAAATTATGTTTGACACCATATATACCATCTCCCCACCAAGACTTTCACAACGGACTTGATTTCATGTAAGTCTAAGTAGGGGAGGGCCATCAGTGGGTTTTGGTCTAAACCCACTGATGGACCTAGACATCTCTGATTGGACCCATTTCAGCTCTAGTGGTATTCTGGAGTTGCAAGGACTCCAAATCTGCTGGCAAATCATTATTTAAATATCTATAGGTGCTGGGAAAAAACAAAATAAAATCAATCAGCCTCCGTTGTGTTAGGACCTTCGGATAGCGGCTAGAGAGGGGGGGTGTGAATAGCCGACCCCAAATTCGCGTTTCTTTCTACAAATCAAGTTAGCGCAGCGGAAAAATAACAACAGAAACGTAAATGGAGAAATCAAACCTCAAGCACAGCGATGTAATGAGGTTCGGAGATGAAACTCCTACTCTTCGGCGTGTCCGTAAGGTGGACGAATCCTCTCAATCTGTCGGTGGATGAGACCCCGAAAAACCGGCTAATAAACACTCCTTCTGGGTGGAGAAACCTCGCCACAATCTCTTGCAACAACAAGATAGGAGTACAAGAAAGAAAGCAACAAACAAAAAGCAATACGAATGTAAAAACACTTTTCCTTCTCGTCGACGGGAGTCCGTTGATGAAGCAACAACTTCACGGATGCCCAACAGCAGCTGAACCAGCCGAATGAAGCTCACTCGAAGCTTCAAGAAGTATGAGCTCAGCAAAGCTCAGTAAGACCAGAAGGAACCAGGAAGAAGATTAAGCACTGTAGAAGCCCTCGACCTCTTTATAACCTGCACCTGCTCACTGGCGACAGATTTCTGCGAAGAAGACGGAGATAGCCGTTGTGACTCAACGGCTATGCCTGGACCGATCACTGATCGGTCCGGGCTCTGATCGGTCCACGGACCCGATCGGGGCTAACTGGACCGATCGGACCATATCACTGTCGGTCGGGGAAGGATCGATCGGTCTGGACCGATCGGTCCTTCTCTCCTTTTCCTACGTGTTGCTTCGATGGTCTCGGACGATGGATAACTCCTGATACCACCGATTGGTTCGTCGGATCGATGCGAGACCGATCAGCGTAATATTGGATCGGTCACCGGACCGATCGGTTTAAACTCGGCCCTAAACCCTACGGTCCGAGCGAGCTAACGAGCCCTCTCGACCTAGTCGGAGAACGAGCTACTGAGCCCTCTCGCCGTCAGGTCCGGAGAGCACCGAGCTCTGGGCCCTCTCGGCCTGGTCGGGAGAACGAGCTCAGGCCCTCTCCGACTTCGGTCCGGAAGGCGAGCTACAGGAGCCCTCTCGACTTCGTGCGGTCCGAGAGAGCGAGCTCCTAAGCCCTCTCGACCTAGTCCGAGAAGGCAGTGCCGAGCCCTCTCCGACTTCCCATGCCAAGCTTCCATACTTGGACTTCTCCCGTGCCAAGCTCCCTGCTTGGACTTTTCCGTGCCAAGTCTCCATACTTGGACTTTTCCCGTGCCAAGTCTCCATACTTGGACTTTTCCGTGCCAAGTCTCCATACTTGGACTTTTCACCAGATGTCTGGTCAACCTTGACCTATCTGGATTTCCCTTGCCTGGCTTCAGTCACCAGGACTTTCCAACTGCCTGGCTTCACTCACCAGGACTTTCCCTTACCTGGCTTCACTCACCAGGACTTTCACCTGACTTCACTCACCAGGATTTCCCGAATCAGGTCGACTCACCTCGGGTCAACCAGGTCAACCTTGACCAAAGATTGCACCCACAATCTCCCAAGTTTGTATTCTGTCAAACATCAGAATACAACTTTTCTACTCTCGTCAAACATCAGAATAGAACTTTTCTATTCTCGTCAAACATCAAAATACAACTCGAGTCAGGTCAACTCGAGTCAGGTCAACCAGGTCAACCAGGTCAACCTTGACCTAAGGTTGCACCAATACGTTGGGTCTGATATGCTTGGATATCAGGCCCACCGTGGGCCTGATATGAGTGCCATATCAGCCCCAACGTGGGGCCTGATATTAAAGAGTATTATTTCAAAATAATAATAAATAATCTTACACATAAATTGAGTCAATTAAATTTAAAATAAAATAATGGGATATCAAGCCCAAGTTTCAATATGCAAAAGCGCACACTCTCCCGCTTCGGTCGTCATCTTCTTCTCGAAGCCATTCTACGCAGCTCCGGTCGAGGCGTGACTCTACCTTCACCAGCGTTCAAGAATCATTTTCGTACGTAGATCGGTTGCTCATTTCGTTATGCTTTCTATAACCGTTTAACCTAGGGTTTGTGTGGGTGTGTTAGAATAAGAGCGTAGTCGTTATTACGGGAACTAAGAGTTGTTTTTCTGGGTGTGGTTATACAGTAGCTAGGTTCGCAATGGCAACAAAAGAAGCCTCGACAAGTGCGAGTGCTGATCGACCAAATTATCAAACTTATGTCAACAGAGGAAGAACTAAAAGAATGAACTGGAAAAGTACCATTTGCCACTTCAGAAAGTTTATCTCTTCTGTTAACCCGACTGCAGAACAAGAACAGAAGATTCGAGGCACACCTTTTTTGTGGATCCTCGACCTCCCTGATAGTTCTTTTGTAAGAGATCAGGTACAAAATATGTTTGATAACTGGGATCATGAGGAAAAAAACTTTATCTTCCATGGGAAGAAGCTCAATTTTACAAAGGTAGATGTGGGACTGATTCTTGGCCTACCCGACAATGGAGATATAGTGTCACGCCCCCAGAGGAGACCCTGTCCGAGAAAATTTCGGCAACATCTCCCCTGTACGGCGGACAATCAAAAATTTCTACAAGCACTAAATACTCAGCCACATGCGGCTGGAATCATAACAATAATAAAAAAAATCAATCACCACGCAGTTTATATATATATTCAGCCTCTGGCTGACACAACCACGCAGTAATAATACTCTGACTCAAAAACCACCCTACTCAACTACACTCGTAAAGCTCAAAACCGACGAACTCACCTCTTCTGCCATCCAGGCAGGCATGTAGTAGAATAAAAACCAAATCCGAATCCATCAATATAATAAAATCTATATCATGTCCATAAGCAAATAAATCTAGAACATAACATGTTCAAAACAGTCTAGAATAGAAAAGAAACCAAGAAAACCAAACATATCCTCGAGGTCTGCAGGGACCAGCACTACGTGCAGTGGGGACTAGCGACTGGAACTCCCTCTTGACAGCATCAACCTGAAAATATCAACAATGGAGGCGGGGTGAGTCCAACACTCAGCAGGTACAGTTGATATGCAAAGTAAAGAAATAACACCTAGCACTAATCATGCGTGCGGTCTCACGATAAAGATAAAGGTAACTACAAAGCCAAGAAGGCGGGAGAATCATACTAACCAGGACCCGGTAAAGGACAAGCAATCAGAAGGTATAGAAGACACATGCATGTCAATCAGGTATCCAAGCAATATGCGGCATATAAGTGCAACAAACACAAACACAAACAATAAATGCATCATGCGTATGATGCGATGTCATGGTCACCCGACGCGCGGTCGGTAACTCTCAACACGGATTGGGACCGGGTGGGTAGGGCTATGACAATCGTGCACTCTGCAACACTACTCCATGATGATCGAGTGGACGGGATCTTGTCGGAGTACATACGTACTCTACCCCAAATCATAAATGGGGGCGCAATGCTCTCAACTCCCGATACTGTGACGGGAGGGATCTCTAACGTGCTACACCTGCGTCACACTACCCATGAGCGGACCAAGCACCGGAAGAGCAAAATGACGTGCTACCACGCTGTGTCCCGCTATCCATGAGCGTCACAACGGAGCACCAGTGATGAAACCGGCAAAGTGCTCGACAATAAAGGAGCAATCACTCAGCGTGCAATCATGCGAATGGTGCATCACTAAACATAGTAATATACTAAACCAATCTCGGACATATCATAATGTACCAAAGCGAATGAATCATATCAAGGTATCGATCCTATAAGGTATCAAACCTAGGTCCCGACATGGTAAAATATGGTTATATCACTACCCATGAGCATGTGGAATCAGGTACGTATCCATACAAGATGTAAACAAACAATCAATCAACAGGTAGCATGTATTGGGCAGTGATTAACCGAAACAAGTAAGAAACACAATTAATGCATCTTGTTAATTTAATTACTAAGCATATCAGAGACAATAAGTCAAAAGTACCCGCCTCCAAAATAGCTTTCCAATCCAATAATCGAGATACCCGTCTCGCGTCAAAGACCTGTGGTACCAATGTAAATATATTTTATTTAGCTACAATTTCCCATAAATAGCTAAATGAAATCTCTAACCCTAAATTAGGACAAAACCCTAATCAGCATCACATAATCAACTTGCTTTAGGTCTAAACCTAAATAAACTTGATTTCTCCTAAGTAGGCTCATAAGATCGGAACAAATTATACACTTTACCTCAAATCACAGATTTCTGTTCTTAATCAGCAGCCAAAGAGGAACTGGCGGAAAGGAGTGTTGCTTGAACAAAGTGAGCTGAAATCAAGAACACCACAGAAGAGAACAGAACAGAATCTCACAACCGCACTTGTTGATCTACAGCACTAAATTTCACCTCACAGTCCTTATCCTTCGATCCACAATCAAGAATCTGCACTACTGGAACCAAAGAGCATCTTCACAATCACAAAACCTCCCTTCCTGGATCAGACCAAGATGAGAAGATCACAAAACCAAGCATTCCGAATTTAAACAACCTAATTTCTGAAACCAAACCTTACCTTCCAGATCACAATTAGGGCACCAAAGTGAGCAGAGCACTATGGTTCTTGTGTGAAGGAATCTAGGGCAAGGTGGCGACAGGCAGAGGTAAAGACCAAGGCACAAAGAAGAGCAGAAGGTGTCGGGTGGTTGCCTGGTACAAGGCCGAGAGAGGGTTGCCTCCCTTCCCAACGCGATGGAGGCGCTCGGCGTCGCTGGCGGCAATGGCGTCGGCAAGTCTCTGCTAGGGCACGACCACGACTGGCTCCGTGCGTCGGGGTAAGGCGTTAGAGTCGGCAGTAGCCGGCGATCTGCGTCGGCGCGCAGGAAAAGAGGAGCCGGCGGTGGTGACTTCGGTGTTGCGGGGTGAGGCGATCGGCGCAAAGAAGATGAGGAGAAGAAGAAAAGGAGGAGCCGAGGGGTTTAAGGCTTCGGCCTCCGAGAAGAGGAAGGAACCGCCGGGCCGGCGGTTAGGGCTCGGCGTCGGGCTTCGGCACGCGCGGGAGAGGAAAGGGAAATGGCACGAGTTCGGCGTCGGGGAAAAAAAAACCAGAGGAAAAGAAAAATAAAAGAAAAAGAAAAGGAAAAAGGAAAATTAAAACTTTTCCTCATTAAAACAGGGTATCCGAAACAGGCTTTTTTTCCGAGCCCCGTTTTTGTCCCCGTTAACTCGTCCATACGAGCTTCGAAAAATTCCCGAAAAATTTCCAAAAATTCCGGAAAATTTCCTTATTAATATTCGCCTATTTTCTGATATTTTACATTCTCCCCCACTAATAAAAATTTGGTCCCCCAAATTTCGTTATCTACCATCAGCAAGTACTACAACAGATATAGAAAGTATAAATACTGAACGGTAAATAAATCACATACCTCAAGTGAAAAGATGGGGATATCGAGCTTGGATCGTATCCTTGAGCTCCCAAGTAGCCTCCTCATCCGAATGATGCTACCATCCGACTTTAACCAGCCGGATAGTCTTGTTTCGCAACTGACGCTCTTTCCGGTCGAGAATCCGTACCGGAACCTCCTCATATGTAATGTCAGGCTGAACTGGAACTGGAATATTTGCCAGCACATGTGTCGGATCAGGCACATATCTCCTCAGCATGGATACATGAAATACATCGTGAACGCCTGACAGGGACGGTGGTAGTGCCAGTCGGTAAGCTACTGCTCCGATCCTCTCCAATATCTCAAAAGGACCAATATACCGCGGAGCTAGCTTACCTGTGAGGCCAAATCTCTTCACCCCTTTCGTGGGTGAAACTCGCAGAAATACATGGTCGCCCACAGAGAACTCTAGTGGTCTGCGTCTCCGATCAGCATAACTCTTCTGGCGGTCCTGCGCCTCTGACATCCTCCGTCTGATAGTACGGACCAACTCTGCATCCTGCTGAACTCTATGAGGTCCCAACAACTGAGCCTCTCCAACCTCATCCCAAAGGACGGGTGTCCGACAAGGTCTACCATACAACGCCTCAAACGGTGCCATCTGGATAGCCGAATGGAAGCTGTTGTTGTAGGCAAACTCTACCAATGGCAGATGGTCCTCCCAACTGCCTCCGAAATCCATAACACATGACCTCAGCAGGTCCTCTAAAGTCTGAATGGTCCGCTCTGACTATCCATCTGTCTGTGGATGGAAAGCTGTACTGAAACGGAGCTGTGTGCCCAAGGCCTGCTGCAGACTCTGCCAGAAACGAGACGTAAACCGTGGATCTCTATCCGAAATGATACTCAACGGAACACCATGTAGTCTGATAATCTCTCGACAATACAAATCTGCTAATCGATCCAGGGGATCAGTCCTCCGAATCGCTAAAAAGTGCGCGGATTTGGTTAATCGATCAACGATTACCCAAATCGCGTCATGGCCTCGTCGTGTCCTCGGCAACCCTACCACAAAGTCCATGGTAATGTGATCCCACTTCCACTCAGGAATAGGAACCCTGCAGGTCTCAGGTGCTCAGCCTTCACCTGCTGACAAACAAGACACCTAGCTACGAAATCCGCGATGTCTTTCTTCATGCCGTTCCACCAATAGGAACGCCTCAAGTCTCGATACATACGGGTTCCGCCTGGATGGATCGCAAATCGAGAACGATGTGCCTCCTGTAGTAGCTCCTGTAAGACCGGATGAGACTGAGGTACGCATAATCTGCCTCGGAAGTATATAACACCCTCCTCGTCTCGTGTGAACTCGGTCTGCTGCCCAGAAGCTATCTGACTGCTAATGAACTGCAAATGCTGATCACCAGCCTGTGCCTCTCGGATCCTCGTCCTGATCGACGACTGAGCAACCATGGTAACAAGAATACCCTGCTCTGTCGGTCCCTGCTCCTCAAGATCTAACTCCGAGAAACTCTGTATCAAATCCGTAACCGAAATCCGGTGGCAAGCCAAAGTCCCTCTAGACTTCCTGCTGAGTGCATCTGCAACCACATTAGCTTTCCCCGGGTGGTAGCTAATGGTACAATCGTAGTCCTTCAGGAACTCCATCCATCTCCTCTGTCGGAGATTAAGCTCCTTCTGAGTAAAAATGTATTTGAGACTCTTATGATCAGTGAGAATCTCAAATGTGATACCATATAAATGATGACGCCAAAGCTTCAGAGCAAAGATGATGGCAGCTAACTCCAAGTCATGAACTGGGTAGTTCTTCTCATGCTCCTTCAGCTGACGAGAAGCATAAGAGACTACTCTGCCGTGCTGCATCAGAACAGCGCCCAAACCCTGAAGAGACGCATCGGTGTAGAGTACAAACTCATCCTCTCCAGAAGGTAAAACCAAAACTAGAGCCGACACTAATCTCCGCTTCAGCTCTTGAAAGCTGGTCTCGCAATCCTCAAACCACATGAACTTCACGCCTTTCTTGGTAAGGCGTGTCGGTGGCATAGTACGCGAGAATCTCTCGACAAAGCGTCGGTAATATCCGATCCGAAAACTACGGATCTCTGGCGGCTGCTCCCAACCGGTGACGCCTCGATCTTCGAGGATCAACTGAAATACCTCTGCTAGAAACCACGTGCCCCGGAAAACCGATGAGGATAGCGAATGCACACTTCTGAACTTGGCGTCATGATGTCGTCGAAGAATCTCCAAGACTATGCGAAGATCTGTGCATGCTCCTCCTCGGAGCGAGTAGACCAATATGTCATCAATGAAAGCGATAACAAACTGATCCGATACTCGAGAAGATGCGGTTCATCAAGTCCATAAACACCGCTGGAGCATTGGTAAGCCAAATGGCATTACAAAAACTCATAATGATCGTATCGGTACGGAAAGTCGTCTTCTGAATATCGACTCTCACTCTGATGATATCCGGATCGCAGATCAATCTTAGAATACACCGATGTACCTCTGATCAAACAAATCCTCAATCCGTGGTAATGGATATTTATTTAGACGGTCACTGAATTCAATTGCCTGTAGTCAATACACAACCTCATCGTACCATCCTTTTTCTTAACAAACAGAGAACCCCATGGTGAAACACTAGGCGAATAAATCCCTTGTCTAAAAGCTCACGGAGTTGAACCTTGACTCGTTCAACTCTTCGGTGCCATACGATACGGAGCCTTGATGTCGTAGCGGTTCCGGAATCAACTCAATAGCGAACTCCACGGCCTTACGGGAGGCAAACAGCGCTCCTCTGGAAATACATCCGGGTATTCCGGAACAGGAGCGTCGGAGAGCTGCGAACTACTCATGTCCTCGTCTTGATCAGCGACAACGAAAACCATGGCGGTAGTGAGGCGGCTTTTGCACAATCGCGAAATAATTGAGATACGTCTCGATGCGGTGAAACTCCACGAGGGTTGGTTCGGAGGTGGGAAGGTGACCACCCTCGTCTGGCAATCAACGGTAGCATGATATACTGATAGCCAATCCATACCAAGAATGATATCAAACTCGACCATCTCCAATACTAGAAGATCTACCGTAAGTATCATGTTGCCAAAGTCTAACGGGCAACCTCTGATCTCCTGGGTGACGTCTAAAGTATCACCAGACGGTAGCGAGACAGTCAATCGCCGCAACCTAACAGTAGGTAATCTACCAATCTCCCGCATAAAAGTACGGGATATAAAAGAATGCGAACTACCAGTATCAATCAAAATATCAGCGGAGAATGCATAAATGGAAATCATACCGCGGAAAACGGATCCGTCGGCTCGCTGCGCATCCTCCCTGGTAATCGCATGAACACGTCCAGTCTCTGGCGGAGGAGGAGGTAACGCTGCCAGCGGCTGCTGCGGCTGGGCAGAAACCTGCCACTGAGGCGGTGCTGGATAATGAGCCAGAGAAAACTGAGAGGATGTACTGCCCCTGAGTCGGATAATAAGATCTGGAACAAAACTGGGTGCTACGATGGAGTACCCACCCATGCATGCCAAATGCTCTCTGCGAGGGCTGCCCTGGCGGCTGAGGGTGTGAATCTCCGCCCTCCTCGTCGAGACAGCGGACCGACTAGACTGTCCCTCTCGCTCTCGACCCTCAGGAAGCGTGTCTGAGCCTTGGTGACAATCTCGGCTCGGTGCCGTAGTGGTTGCAATAAAAGCAAGCCGATTTCCAGTCTGGTGAAGTGATGTGGTCTGGAACCACATCGAAACAGAGTATCACGGAAGGTGGTTGCGGTTCTTGAGAAAGCGGGAACGCGTCTGAAGAAGACCGCCGATTTACGAGGCCTACGAGGCGCCCCAGTACCTACGACTGCTGCCGGATCTGCTCTCGAGGCCGCACATGCCTTGTGTGTTGGACCTGCCTCAAGTCTCGACCGTATGCTTTCTTTTCCCGTCCGGATATGCTGCGCGAGCTAACTCTATCATCAAAGCTCGATTCAATGCATCGAGTAAGATGTAACCCTAATCCAGGCAAGTGTACATGCAGATAACCATCCAATCCCTATATAAAGCGCATCATGCGAGTTCCGTCCTCCATAACTAACTCGGACAAAGCGGGCCAACGGAGGAATTCAGTTATACTCGGTCCTCGAGCGATTATTCGCCTCGACTTATAAAATCTGTGGCGAGCCATCGATAGGGCGGTGGAAGAAACGGCTCAAAAGCCTCTCAACTGGTCCATGTGACGTTGCGCTCACCAGTAATAGAACGCTGAGTAACCCACCAGGCATTAGCTTCATCCCGTAAATGGTAAGCAGCCAGCTCGACTTTCTCCCACTCGGAGCTAGGGGTGTCAAAAATGAACCCGACCCGACGACCCAACCCGAGTCGACCCGAAAAAAATCGGGTTCGGGTTGGGCATTTTCGGGTTCGGGTCGGGTTCGGGTTGGAGGGTTGGAGAGTAAAAAAATTTCGGGTTGGGTCGGGTTGGGTTCGGGTTGACCCGGGTTGACCCGGGTTGGCTTAAATATAGGGTTTTGTGGGTTTTTTTAGAGTTAAATCAAATTTTATTTTAAAAATTTAGATGTTTTTATGTATATTAATATCATGTTTGTATGATAATGATGGAATATTGAGATAAAAGTGAAGAATTATAGGGAAAATAGCCCAAAAAAGTCGTTTTGAATCGGATTTTCGGGTTATATGGGTCGGGTTCGGGTTGATCGGGTTGGTCGGGTTCGGGTTCGGGTTGAGGTGTTTTGGGTTGAACTCGGGTTCGGGTCGGGTTCGGGTTGGGTTAAAAAAAAAAAAAAAAAACTCAACCCGACCCAACCCGACCCGACCCACCCGAATTGACACCCCTACTCGGAGCAAGCCATATAGAAGAAAGTCTGCTCCATAGTCTCTATCCATGACAGAGCCATACTCGGATCGAGATCTCCGCGGAAAAGAGTGAAACGAGTCTTCATCGACTCGGCCAGTGCGGGAATCCTAGCTCGTGCAGCGACAATATCAGTGAGCTGTGTCGGGACGGCTGCAGGAACTGGCGGAGCTGATACTACAGGTGGTACCGCGGAATAAGCTGCTGTATATACCGGAGCATAAGCCGTCGGTGGTACTGACTGGGGAATAAAAGTGGTGGCAGCTGGAGGTACGGTAGGTAATGGTGCAGCTGCTGCTACTGTAGGCACTGGGGGCACAGGTGCCACTGGTATAGGATACACTGTAGATCCAAGTGGTGGTGGCACTGAATACGTCGTAGGCTGCGCTAGAGCAGATGTCGGGTACACCAATGGTACCCCTGATGGTACTGTAAATAAGGTAGGAGTGGATACCGTCGGTGTGGCCAAAGTAGGTATCTCTACAGGAGCTATCGGGATTTGAGAGCCCGATGCTCCCGCTGCATCCTGAGTCTGTCCCTGACTGACAGGCTCACTAACAGTGGGCATCTCTGGCATATCCAGAGATCCCGTGGTCCTCGCACGTGGTCGTCCAGCACCACGTCTCGCAGCAATACGAGTAGATCGTCTCATATCTGTTAAATTAAATTACAGATATCAATACCAATATAACCAACATAAAATAACAACATACCTATTTGCTGTCTGGAGATGTTCCGTCGCTGTCCAGTCCCCAAATTTGAAAATAAATCCGAAACGGAAATCCGAAACATCACCCTATCGAAACTCCGATAACTCCAAAATAAATGCCCAGTTTGACTCGCAAACCTGGCTAACCCAATACCTAGAATACCCACAACAGGTATCCGATAAATCTCCAGAACACCAAAAGCAGGTATCATAACCCGCTCTGATAAATCATCGAAAATCCAAAATCCAAAAATCCAACAAGATCGTAAACTTGCGCGATACCACTAAATTGTCATGCCCCGAGGAGACCCTGTCCGAGAAAATTTCGGCAGCATCTCCCTATACCGGACAATCAAAAATTTCTACAAGCACTAAATACTCAGCCACATGCGGCTGGAATCATAACAATAATAAAAAATCAATCACCACGCAGTTTATATATATATTCAGCCTCTGGCTGACACAACCACGCAGTAATAATACTCTGACTCAAAAACCACCCTACTCAACTACACTCGTAAAGCTCAAAACCGACGAACTCACCTCTTCTGCCATCCAGGCAGGCATGTAGTAGAATAAAAACCAAATCCGAATCCATCAATATAATAAAATCTATATCATGTCCATAAGCAAATAAATCTAGAACATAACATGTTCAAAACAGTCTAGAATAGAAAAGAAACCAAGAAAACCAAACATATCCTCGAGGTCTGCAGGGACCAGCACTACGTGCAGTGGGGACTAGCGACTGGAACTCCCTCTTGACAGCATCAACCTGAAAATATCAACAATGGAGGCGGGGTGAGTCCAACACTCAGCAGGTACAGTTGATATGCAAAGTAAAGAAATAACACCTAGCACTAATCATGCGTACAGTCTCCTGATAAAGATAAAGGTAACTACAAACCGAAGAAGACAGGAGAGAATCTGTACTAACCAGGACCCGGTAAAAGGACAAACAGTCCGAAAGGTATAGAAGACCTGTATGCATGTCAATCAAGGTATCCAAGCAATGTGCAGCATATAAGTGCAACAAACACAAACACAAACAATAAATGCATCATGCATATGATGCCAATGTCATGGTCACCCCGACGTCGGCCGACTCACAACAACGGTGGGACCGAGTGGGTAGGGTGTGACAATCGTGCACTCTGCAACACTACTCCGATGAGTGATCGAGTGGACGGGATGTTGTCGGAGTACATACGTACTCTACCCCAAATCATAAATGGGGGCGCGCAATCAACTCCCGGTACGTTGTGACGGGGAGGGATCTCTAACGTGCTACAGCTGCGTCACACTACCCATGAGCGGACCAACGGAGCACCGAAGAGCCAAACCGGCGTGCTACCATGTCCCGCTATCCATGGCGTCGAGCACCGGCGGTGATGAAGCGCAAAGTGCTCGACAATAAAGGAGCAATCAATCACTCAAGCGTGCAATCATGCGAATGGTGCATGTCACTAAACATGGTAATATACTAAACCAATCTCTGGACATATCATAATGTGCACCAAAGCGAATGAATCATATCAAGGTATCTGATCCTATAAGGTATCAAACCTAGGTCCTGACATGGTAAAATATGGTTATATCACTACCCATGAGCATGTGGAATCAGGTACATATCCATACAAGATGTAAACAAACAATCAATCAACAGGTAGCATGTATTGGGCAGTAATTAACCAAAACAAGTAAGAAACACAATTAATGCATCTTGTTAATTTAATTACTAAGCATATCAGAGACAATAAGTCAAAAGTACCCGCCTCCAAAATAGCTTTCCAATCCAATAATCGAGATACCCGTCTCGCGTCAAAGACCTGTGGTACCAATGTAAATATATTTTATTTAGCTACAATTTCCCATAAATAGCTAAATGAAATCTCTAACCCTAAATTAGGACAAAACCCTAATCAGCATCACATAATCAACTTGCTTTAGGTCTAAACCTAAATAAACTTGATTTCTCCTAAGTAGGCTCATAAGATCGGAACAAATTATACACTTTACCTCAAATCACAGATTTCTGTTCTTAATCAGCAGCCAAAGAGGAACTGGCGGAAAGGAGTGTTGCTTGAACAAAGTGAGCTGAAATCAAGAACACCACAGAAGAGAACAGAACAGAATCTCACAACCGCACTTGTTGATCTACAACACTAAATTTCACCTCACGGTCCTTATCCTTCGATCCACAATCAAGAATCTGCACTACTGGAACCAAAGAGCATCTTCACAATCCCAAAACCTCCCTTCCTGGATCAGACCAAGATGAGAAGATCACAAAACCAAGCATTCCGAATTTAAACAACCTAATTTCTGAAACCAAACCTTACCTTCCAGATCACAATTAGGGCACCAAAGTGAGCAGAGCACTATGGTTCTTGTGTGAAGGAATCTAGGGCAAGGTGGCGACAGGCAGAGGTAAAGACCTGGTCACAGAGAAGAGTAGAAGGCGTCGGGTGGTTGCCTGGGGCACAGAGGTGGTGGGGTAGAGGAGAAGCCGGCAACAAATTCCGGACGGCGACGGCGCTGTGCAGAGGCGCTCGGCGTCGCTGGCGGCAATGGCGTCGGCAAGTCTCTGCTAGGGCACGACCACGACTGGCTCCGTGCGTCGGGGTAAGGCGTTAGAGTCGGCAGTAGCCGGCGATCTGCGTCGGCGCGCAGGAAAAGAGGAGCCGGCGGTGGTGACTTCGGTGTCGCGGGGTGAGGCGATCGGCGCAAAGAAGATGAGGAGAAGAAGAAAAGGAGGAGCCGAGGGGTTTAAGGCTTCGGCCTCGGAGAAGAGGAAGGAACCGCCGGGCCGGCGGTTAGGGCTCGGCGTCGGGCTTCGGCACGCGCGGGAGAGGAAAGGGAAATGGCACGAGTTCGGCGTCGGGGAAAAAAAAACCAGAGGAAAAGAAAAATAAAAGAAAAAGAAAAGGAAAAAGGAAAATTAAAACTTTTCCTCATTAAAACAGGGTATCCGAAACAGGCTTTTTTTCCGAGCCCCGTTTTTGTCCCCGTTAACTCGTCCATACGAGCTCCGAAAAATTCCCGAAAAATTTCCAAAAATTCCGGAAAATTTCCTTATTAATATTCGCCTATTTTCCGGTATTTTACATATAGTTCGTCTCGATTTAAATGAGGCTTCAAGCGCACTGTACATGGAGTTTTTCCGAGAATCAGATTGTTCTGTCAGACATTTAGAGAAACTGATTAGGAAGTCGAGATCAAATGACAAGCTGTACTGTCAGCTGTATATCCTATATTTTTTTACAACTGTTCTGTTTTGTGGGAGTAGCAGTGTTCTTAGAATACCTGTGCTCTCCCTAATTGATTGTATAGATGATTTTGACAACTTAGCTAGGTTTAACTAGTGCAATGCAATATACAGTTTCATGGCTCAACAATTAGACTCCATTGGATTGGAGCTTACATTAAGACCAAAACCACAGGTTGCTGATGCAACGCCCAAGGCCCCCTTGCTCAAGGGATTTCCAAATATTTTAGCTGTAAGTCCGATTACATATATATCACGATATTTGTAAAGATTATGAATTATTTTTATAATCATATTGTAGGTATGGGTGTGTGAGCACATCAACATTATTGATCCAGACCATCCAGAAAAATTGCCAAGAATACTACGGTGGAGGTGGCCTAACTATCATGTTGACATAGTAAAAAAAATGATAGACCGTGTAACTGCAGATAAAATTTTAGTAGATTTAATTTCGACAGAATCAGAGTTGGATTTACTACCAAACCGGCCTCAGCCAACTGAGTATCTTGAGTTGGTTGGCAAAGGATCTTTACATCAAGCCGAAGAAGGTCTACTGCAGTGTGACGATACGATAGATTGTATTTTGTGCAATGAAAAGGATAACAAAATTGAGAGTTTAAAGCAAGAATTACATAAAGTTTCTCAAAGTTTGGAGGAAGCTAATAAAAACCTGGCAACGGTGATAGAAGAAAAGGATAGTCTAGTAGCAGCAAAGGATATTGTGATTGCTGATATGGAATCTATGCTTAAAGAAAAGGATCAACAAATAAGTGAACTGTGTAAGAAACGGGATACGAGTGGCACCAAGGCTGATGTAACGACCCGACCTTTTAGCCTCTTGGGCAGCCCTTGCGGTGGCCCACTGGCGGCCCTTATGTTGTCGGCCCATTTGGCGACCTCTAATGTCGTCGATCGACGACCCTTTGGCCGTGTCGTTACTCACTAGGACTTTCCACCCCTGGCAGTAGATTTTTGCCTCCCCCAGGATTAGAATTCTAAACCTCCAAGCTTAAGTATTAGAGTTTATGAATCCTGGTAACCAAGTGAGATCATCTCACTTGGTTACCAGGATTCATAAACTCTAATACTTAAGCTTGGAGGTTTAGAGTTCGAATCCTGGGGGAGGCAAAAATCTACTGCCATGGGTGGAAAGTCCTAGTGAGTAACGACACGGCCAAAGGATCGTCGGTCGACGACATTAGAGGTCGCCAAATGGGCCGACGACATAAGGGCCGCCGACATAAGGGCCGCCAGTGGGCCGCCCAAGAGGCTAAAGGGTCGGGTCGTTACAATAAAAAGGCGCCTTTTAATTGTAACGACCCGACCCATTTGGCGGCCTATTTGGCGGCCCATTTGGCGACTCTTGGGTCGTCGACCGTCGACCGTCGGCCGTGCCGTTACTCTCTAGGACTTTCCACCCCTGGCAGTGGATTTTTGCCTCCCCCAGGATTCGAACTCTAAACCTCCAGGCTTAAGTATTAGAGTTTATGAATCCTGGTAACCAAGTGAGATGACTGTAACGACCACCCTTCTTACTACTACTCTCTAAGGGCGACCGTTACCTAACTATTACTCTACTTACTAGTGTCACTTATGCTAATATTAGCAACACTTAGATTTATCACGGCCCCAGAGGAAGTCCTACCGAAAAATTTCGGCAGAGTCTCCCCTGTACCGATGACCAAATCAACCATACAGACACTATATACACAGCCACAGGCGGCTGGAACATACTTTTTTCACAACCACGCAGTATAATAACACAATAAGAAGAAGGAAACTACTCTAGCAATAGCAAACAACTATATCACTCCAACAATAGGACCCAACTACAAGTGCGGAATAAACTTAATTACAATCTCAACTCATAATAATATTTAAAGAAACTAAAAGAACTCTAAACAGAAGAGTCTTGACAATTTGCCAGCAAACTCTGGATCTCTCCATAGTCCAGTCATCACACACCTTCATCACCACCACCTTGTCACCTTCCTTTCATACTTTAGCTTTTCCTTTATCTGCAGTAGGAGGAAAAAATAGATCTATAAGCGAAACGCTTAGTAAGTACTATACTATCTCACAAAAACTCGAAGTGCATAAAAATGCAAACGATACTGAAACTGAAATGCTAAAAGAAAAGCTACATGTACTCATCTAATAGCAAGGTACTCAAATAAACTACATACTCATGATATACCAGAATAAAGCTGAATACTGTAAATTAAACTAATCATGCTCACTAAACTGATAAGAAAAGTAATGAAACTCATGTTGTATGCTTAGAATTAAAGGAACTAAACTTCTGCAAATTCTAAACATAGGTGATACTTGTTTCATTTACTTATAGCTTTATACTTGAAATTAATCTTTTAATTTCTTTTATCTCACTTGGTTACCAGGATTCATAAACTCTAATACTTAAGCCTGGAGGTTTAGAGTTCGAATCCTGGGGAAGACAAAAATCCATTGCCAGGGGTGGAAAGTCCTAGTGAGTAACGGCACGGCCAAGGGTCGTCGATCAACGACATGAGAGGTCGCCAAATGGGCTGACAACATAAGGGCCGATGGTCGATGACCCAAGGGTCGCCAAATGGGCCGCCAAATGGGCCAAGAGGGCCGGGTCGTTACAATAAAAAGACGCCTTTTATTGTAACGACCCGACCCATTTGACAACCCATTTGGCGACCCTCGGGTCGTCGACCGTCGACCGTCGACTGTGCCGTTACTCACTAGGACTTTCTACCCATGACCAGTGGATTTTTGCCTCCCCCAGGATTCGAACTCTAGTACTTAAGCTTGGAGGTCTAGAGTTCGAATCCTGGGGGAGGCAAAAATCCACTGGTCAGGGGTGGAAAGTCCTAGTGAGTAACGGCACGACCGACGGTCGATGACCCGAGGATCGCCAAATGGGCCGCCAAATGGGTCGGGTCGTTACAGCTGACACTATAAATTCTGACGTGGATAACAGAATTTTAAATGTAAAAGACAAAATCATCGCCGATGCCTAAAATTAGATTAAAGAGCTCCAACAAGTCATACAAAGCATATCAGGGGAGCCAAGAGCATCAGAAGGCATAGACCCTGCATCAGAAGGCATAGACCCTAATCTGCCTATAATTCCAACTAATTTTCGGGTAGGCCCTAAAAGAAAGAGAACCCAGAGAAGTTTGATATCCGAATGCACCAAAAAAAAAGGCAAACAACTTGTTCTTACTGTCGAACCAGATGCTCCTGCACCATCAAAGACAGAAAATACAAGTTCATCACAGCTAGAAACACAATGTCATGAACTTAACAAGGTCAAAACCAAAATATTGAAGGTACGGTCGAGAGTAGGTAAGTTGTTATTTTATAATCCTTAATGACATAGTATTATTTTAATTATCTCAGCAAGCGAAGATATTTTTTAAAAAGAGTCAAGATGATGTGATAGTCGGTGCATTATTGAAGCTCAGTCAGTTAAGGTAACATAGTTGCCAACCTAAATACTTAACCCACATGTCAATGAAGGATTATTATTGGAATTTAATGATATTTTTTATATTTTTAATTTATTAAATACCATTGACTGTATCCTTGTGTGTAGGGTGACGGTGCAACCAATATGGATAAATGATAATTTCTCTTTAGATATGCAATCTTTTATGACAATATTTGATTGGACGCAATATACTAATGGGGATTGCATAAATGTTTATTGGAATATTCTTGCTAATGAAGCCAAAAACTCTAACTCACCATACCACCCATCCATATTTTGTGGGGTTGGATTCCGAGTATGTCCCTTATCTCATTGTAAATTGTTTACAATATATATTGGATGCAGTCACCTAAATAGCTCTATTATTTGCATAGGACTTGTTCGGAATGATGCACATGGATGCATTGAAACAAACTGAAAAAACTGATGATGACAAGGACATTAGATATATTTTCTATCCTCTACATAACCAAGATGATCATTGGCATCTAATGGTCATGGACCTGGAGGAACGTCAAATAATTCATTATAACTCTCTTGGCACCACATAAAATTACACTTCTGTTTTTAATCAAACTATAAGTAACAAATTTCTTATATCCAATAATCATTGTTTATGTATTAATTACTATGGTTTGATATTTGTAGGTGTTGTTTTTTAAGGAGCTAAACTGGTCATACTATCACAGATGACATAAAGATTTAGCACCATTCTCTGGGAGAGAGTATAAAACGATGCAAGTTATTGGCCCCACACAAAGCAAATCGTAAGTATTTGTGTATGTTCCATAATAATTTGATTTGGCTTTTTTATGATGGATTGTGCTTTTGTTTTGTAGGTTGGATTGTGCTTTATTTATAATGCGCTGTGCAGAGAGTTTGATGTTCCAGAGATCTACAGACTTTGTACAAGCTGATATGAGAGCTTATAGATTTAAACTTGGACATAAAATCATGTCTGACAAAAACTTTAAACTATAGAAATAGTGAACAATTGTAATATACTATTCTTGTAATGATTTACTGTTTGTGTAAATTAAATTTATGGTGAATATATAAATTTATTGTAAATTAAATTTATGGTTAATCAATACCTTATTTATACCCCATTTCTAATAAGGTATTGCTCCGTGGCAGTTGGCACGGAACAGTGCACCACTTTTCTTTTCAACCCTATGGAAGGTGAATTTTAAAATTGATCTTATTTTATTTTTTTGATCAGACCCCTGTTAGAATGTTTGAAGTTTATATTAGGGGGAGATAGAATAATGCTTTATGATATGATACTCATATCAGGCCCACGTTGGGCCTGATATGCACTCATATCAGGCCCACGTTGGGCCTGATATCCAAGCATATCAGGCCCAATGGAGGTTGATTTTATATTATTTTTTCCCAACACCTATAGATATTTAAATAATGATTTGCCAACAGATTTGGAGTCCTTACAACTCCAGAATACCACTAGAACTAAAATGGGTCCAATCAGAGGTGTCTAGGTCCATCAATGGGTTTTGACCAAAACCCACTGCTGGCCCTCCCCTACTTGGATTTACATGAAATCAAGTCCCCTGTGAAGGTATTGGTGGGGAGATGGTATATATGGTGTCAAACATAATTTATACACCATGGATTAGAAGGTATGACTTCGTGCCAGTTGGCACGGAACAGTGCACAGCTTTTCTTTTCAACCCTATCGAAGGTGACTTTTAAAATTGATCTTATTTTATTTTTTTGATCAGGCCCCTGTTAGAATGTTTGGAGTTTATATTAGGGGAAGATAGAATAATGCTTTATGATATGATACTCATATCAGGCCCACGTTGGGCCCGATATGCACTCATATCAGGCAAACGTTGGGCCTGATATCCAAGCATATCAGGCCCAACGGAGGCTGATTGATTTTATTTTATTTTTTCCCAGCACCTATAGATATTTAAATAATGATTTGCCAGCAGATTTGGAGTCCTTGCAACTCCATAATACCACTAGAACTGAAATGAGTCCAATCAGAGGTGTCTAGGTCCATCAGTGGGTTTTGAGTCCTTGCACATGTCATACATAATTTAGGCAGGTTAATAGTAGGATGTGCTAACTTTGTGGATGCAGGATCCAACTATTATGGCTTATAGTTATTATGTGTGTGATTGGACCCTTGGACATGTCAAGGGCATTTTATTGTGTGTGTATGATTGTATTATAAAATACAGCAGGAGCTGTATTTAGTTTTATTATGATTTTATTTTTTGATCTAGTTACATGTACATTCCTTTTATGGAATATAAGATCGATGGATGTAAATTTTATTTTATGTTCGATCTAGTTTACATGTACATTCCTTCGAGGAATATAGGATCGAAGAATGTAAAATTCTATTTATGTCGCGGATCGAATCTTGCAAGGCGTGGAACCTTTTGAGGACCAGAGGCGCAGCGGAACAAGAAGCGACAGCTAGACCCGGTGGCGGTGGCCAAAAATGGCAGCAGCTTGGGATGACAACACACGGAGGACAACAATAGATAAAAGCCATAATAGTTGAAAATTAGTTTTTCTATTTATTGCTTTTATATTGTGATGTGTGCATGTTAGTATACATGTTTAGTAGGCTAGCATAGTTAAAATTCCTCATTTATAAATAACTAAGTGGGAGAGGGATTTTAAATAAATTCCACGGTCTCCATTACTGGTTTGTAAGTGATGCAAACAAGCTTGCGCGTTGGCTCTGAGTGCCTTCCTCCATATCGGATGAGCTTGTTTGTGGATCACTAGAACAAACTTCCATTTAGGATGACTATAGGAAATTAATTAAGAGCGTGTGATATTCCCCATCGGAAGGGGCATAATCTTATTAATGGACTTAGTGTCAAGTAATGGTATACACTTAGGCACATCTAATAGTATCCTCCCCATCAGAGTCACTGTTATTATTTGTGTGACCAAAGGATACCAACTATTAATTTTATTTGTCAAAAAGTTAGGTTGATAAGATAATAAAATTAATGGGTTAAAACCCTCCTTTTACAAATGTTGAATTTGTATATGTCCACACTATCGTGGCATACAAAATTCACGGTGTTTTGAGGTGTTGGTCAATTTAAAATAGTATTGTTTGAGGAATCAATATTATTCTAAATTTAGAGTTCTGACCAAAAGTTATTTGTGATTCTTAGGATGACTTTCAACCCACTGTCCATCATACTACAACAGAATAGACTTACTGGTTCTAACTACATAAATTGGAAAAGGAACCTGGACATTGTTCTTACTGCTGAAAGTTATAAATTTGTACTGACTGAGCCTTGTCCTGATGCACCCACTGGTGAATCTACCCAAGAGGAGATTGAATATCATAGGAAATGGGTAAAGGCAGATGAGATGGCGCGGTGTTACATTTTGGCTTCAATGTCAAATGTATTGCAACATCAGCATCAAGATTTACCAACAGCTTATGATATTATGAACAATCTCAAGGAACTCTTTGGTCATCAGGATCGAGCTTTTAGACAAGAAGCCATGAGAAAGATAATGACAGCCACCATGCAAGAGGGTACTCCTGTGAGGGATCATATCCTAAAGATGATGGCTTATCTAAACGAAATACAGATCCTTGGAGGAGAAATTGATGGGGAAACCCAGATCGATATGATTCTCCAAACACTACCTAGAAGTTTTGAGCAATTCCGCTTGAATTACAATATGAACAAAAGGGTATATTCATTGGTGGAACTACTGACAGAACTTCAGGCAGCAGAAGGTTTGTTTCGTCACAATTCTCATATTCACTATGTTGAAAATGGTTCTACTTCTAAACCGAAAGGAAAGAAGAAGAAAAAACAAGTTGGTTCAGCAAAGAAAGTGAATAAATCTCAGAGTACAGGACCTAAAGCTGGAATGAAGAAGCCGAAGGGCAAGTGCTTCATCTGCAAGCAGTCAGGGCATTGGAAGGCGGGTTGTCCTCTTAGGAATCAGAACAACAAAGGTATATCTCATGCTCTAGTTGTTGAAACATATTTAGCGGTGTTATCTACCAGCACCTGGTGTGTAGATACGGGAGCCACTGATCATGTCTGCAATTCCTTGCAGGGGTTCCAGGAAACCTGACGACTAACTGAAGGAGAGATTACCGTCTACATGGGCAATGCTACTAAGGTGGCGGCTGTTGCAGTGGGAGATGTCTACTTATCTTTTAATAGAAATAGAAATTTGGTTTTAAGAAATTGTCTTTATGTACCCAGTTTTAGAAAGAATTTAATTTCAATTTCTAAACTGTTTTTAGATGGATATTCAGTTTCCTTTAGTAACGATGTAGTTATTAAGAGAAATAAAGTGATTATCTGTTCTGGTGCATTAGTTGGCAATTTGTATACTTTAAATCCAATTTCTCCCACAATGCAAAACAAGGAAATTTATAACTCATCTTCTAATTCTAATAAGAGAAAAGAACATTCGGAAATGAACCAAGCATATCTTTGGCATCTAAGGCTTGATCATATTAACTTAAGTAGGATTCAGAGGCTTATAGCCGATGGACTTTTGGGTTCATTAGAGTTGGAAAATTTTCTGACTTGTGAATCTTGCTTGGAAGGTAAAATGACCAAGAGGCCTTTTAAGGCCAAGGGGTATAGAGCCAAAGAAGTGTTAGAATTGGTTCATTCTGATTTGTGTGGTCCTATGTCTGTCCAGGCAAGAGGTGGTTTTGAATATTTTGTCTCTTTTATAGACGATTATTCAAAATACGGATACATTTACCTAATGCGCCGCAAGTCCGAGTGCTTTGATAAGTTCAAAGAGTACAAGGCTGATGTGGAGAAACGACTAGGTAAAAGTATCAAGACACTACGGTCTAATCGTGGTGGCGAATACCTCTTAGGAGAGTTTAGTAATTACTTATCAGAGGTCGGGATTCAATCCCAACTGTCTGCACCTGGTACACCCCAACAGAATGGTGTGGCAGAACGAAGGAATATGACTCTTATGGAAATGGTTAGATCGATGATGAGTTATTCAGAATTACCAAATTCGTTTTGGGGATATGCTCTGGAAATAGCAGTGTATATTCTGAACTTAGTACCTTCTAAATCAGTTTCTACTACTCCCACAGAATTGTGGAATTGGCGAAAGCCCAGTCTAAAACATATTCGAATTTGGGGTAGTCCAGCACATGTGCTGAAACCAGATGCTGATAAGTTAGAATCTCGTATAGAAGTTCGCGTGTTTGTGGGGTATCCCAGAGGAACGAAAGGTGGTTTATTTTATAGTCCTAAAGACCAGAAGGTCATTGTTAGCACCAATGTCCAGTTTTTAGAAGAAGACTATATAATGGATCACAAGCCCAATAACAAAATTGTTTTAGAAGAACTTAGAGAGGACACGTCTACTTCAGTACCAACAGTACAAGATGAAGTACCACAAGAGACTACAACACGTGTCACACATGATACACAACCACAGACAGTACCTCGTCGTAGTGGGAGGGTTGTAAGGCAGCCTGAAAGATTAATGTTTTTGGGAGAATCTTCGGATTTGATCCCGGGTAAACATGAACCTGATCCCCGAACATATGACGAAGCACTCCAAGATATAGATGCAGCATCTTGGCAAAAGGCAATGAATTCTGAAATAGAGTCTATGTACTCTAATAAGGTCTGGGAGCTCGTAGAACCACCTGATGGTGTAAAAGTCATTGGATGCAAGTGGATCTACAAAAGAAAAAGAGGGACAGACGGGAAGGTAGAAACCTTCAAAGCTAGGCTTGTTGCAAAAGGGTACACTCAGAAAGAGGGAATCGATTATGAGGAGACCTTTCCACCGGTAGCCATGCTTAAGTCTATCCGGATACTCTTATCCATTACTGCTCATATGGATTATGAGATTTGGCAAATGGATGTCAAGACAACTTTCCTTAATGGAAGTCTTGAAGAGAACATCCATATGAAGCAACCAGAAGGGTTTATTGAAAAAGGCAAAGAGCATCTAGTGTGCAAGCTCAATCGGTCCATTTATGGACTGAAGCAAGCTTCAAGGTCTTGGAACATCCGGTTCAATGAAGTAATCCAGTCATATGGATTTATTCAGTGTCCGGATGAGTCTTGTGTATACAAGAAGTGTAACGGAAACGTGGTGGTATTTCTTGTACTATACGTAGATGATATTTTGTTAATTGGCAACAATGTCAAGGTATTATCAGATGTAAGAGTATGGTTGTCCAAACAATTTGATATGAAGGACTTAGGAGATTGTGCACACATTCTTGGGATCAAAGTTATAAGGGATCACAAGAAAAGAATGTTGTGTCTGTCCCAAGCTTCATATATAGATACAATCCTTGCTCGTTTTAGCATGCAGGATTCCAAGAAAGGTTTCTTACCTTTTAGGCATGGAGTAGCTCTATCTAAAGAGATGTCTCCGAAGACATCAAAGGAGATATTGGACATGAAAGCAGTTCCTTATGCTTCGGCTGTAGGAAGCCTAATGTATGCAATGCTATGTACGAGACCTGATATCTGTTTTGCCGTGGGCATGGTTAGAAGATATCAAAGTAACCCTGGATAAGGACATTGGACTGCAGTAAAGCATATATTAAAGTACCTGAGAAGGACTAGAGATTATATGCTAGTTTACCAAGCAGACGATTTGCTCTCTGTGCGTTACACGGATTCAGATTTTCAATCAGATAGCGACAACAGTAAGTCTACATCAGGCTATGTGTTTACTTTGGGAGGTGGAGCCATTGCATGGAGGAGTGTTAAGCAGAAATGCGTTTCGGACTCAACCATGGAAGCTGAGTATGTAGCAGCCTCTGAGGCGGCTAAAGAAGCAGTATGACTCAGGAACTTTCTAATGGACTTAGATGTGATTCCTGGTTTGCCCAAAATCATCACAATTTATTGTGATAATAGCGGTACAGTTGCGAACTCGAAGGAACCACGAGCCCATAAGGCAAGTAAACATATAGAGCGCAAGTACCACCTGATACGAGATATCGTGAAGCGAGGAGAAGTTGTCATTGCCAAGATTGCATCAGCAGATAACCTGACAGATCCTTTCACTAAGGCCCTTCCAGCAAAAGCTTTCGATCGACATGTGGAGGGAATGAGAATCAGATGTATGGCAGAAGATATGACAGCTTAGTCGTTAGTATAAGTGGGAGATTGTTAAAGTGTATACTGAAAGCCTAAGCTTTTGTAAATATTTATTTTGAATAAAGAATTACATTTGGTCAAATTGTCTATATTTAGTTGTAGTTGTTCAATTAATTTATATTGTAGATAGCATAGTATGTGGTGCCATATACAGAAGATGATGTTATCAATACCTTATAAATTATAAACAGTAGCTCACGACCAAAATGGAAAGGAACAAACCATTGGAAGGTCGTAGTGTAATTAGGAATTAGTTTATCTTGACTATATAATTACACTAGTACACTTAGAGTGTATTGAGTAGGACCATTTGAGGTTGTTTCTTTTATACTGACTTTATAAAGGAACAAATACCTCAGTTATTATGGAAGTGTGTGCTCTTAATTCTAATATAATAACAAGCACATATATTTGATATTTATTTCTTTAATTTATCAATGGGTGAGATTTAGTTCGATGAATCAATAAGCCCGATAAGTTGGGAAATTATATCACTTATAGTGTGTGTTGTTGATTATAGAAGGAAACTGTGTCCTAGTAATCTAGGTTGATAATGTCCCCAAGATGAGCTCATAAAGATTGTCATGTTAAACCCTGCAGGTGGATTTAGTCCGACATGACGATAAGGTTGAGTGGTACTATTCTTGGATTAAGATATTAATTAAATGAGTTGTTAGTAACTCACTTAATTAGTGGATATTCGACATCTTAAACACAGGGAGACTAACACACTCATAATAAGAAGGAGCCCAAAAATATAATTTGGGATTGGTGCGGTAGTTCAATAATAGTTCTCTAGTGGAATGAATTATTATTGATAAAATTAAGTTGTGTGTTCGGGGCGAACACGGGATGCTTAATTTTATCGGAAGACCAAAACCAATTCCTCCTCTCGGTCCCTATCATAACCTCTTATTTATAGAGTACTATACCCACCTTCATACCCATGATAAGGGGGCCGGCCAAGCTAGCTTGTGGTTCAAGCTAGGGTCAGCCAAGCCTTGGTTAATGGGTGGCCGACCCTAGCTTGAACCCAAGCTTAGGTGGCCGACCCCCATTAAATTTAAAAGAATTTTAATTTTAAAATTTTCTTATGTGGAAGATATAATTTATTGAAGAGAATTAAAATTAAAATATCTCTTCTACAAAAGATTAAGAAAAGAGATTACATCTCTTTCCTTATTTGTAGATAGGAAAGATATTTTATTTTTTCTCTTTGAAAATTATTCACATGTTGAAAAAATAAAATTATAAAAATTTCTTTTTATCAATCATGAAGGGATTTTAAAGGGAAATTTTATTTTTTAAAATTTTCGAAGGCAAATAAGGAATTTTTAATTGTTGATTGAAAATTGTCTTGTTTGATCTCCATGAGGTGGCCGGCCATATACAATTGATTAGGAAATTTTATTTAATTTTTCTTAATTAATTGTTATCAAGGAAAGTTAAGGAAATTTTATTGTAATTAAATTTCCTTATTTACCAAAGCTAAGGAATATAAAAGAGGGGGTTGGGGTGCCTTCATGAGACACAACCTCTATTATTCTCTCTCTCTTTTCCTTGGTGTTGTGGCCGACCATCCTCTCTCCATCTCTTCCTCTTTGTGGTGGCCGAAACCCTCTCTTGCTTGGAGCTCTTGTGGTGGCCGGATACTACTTGGAGAAGAAGAAGAAGAAGGAGAGAAAGCTTTCATCCCTTGGAGTTTGGTTGGTGTTTTTCTTCATCCTTGGTGAAGCTTTTGATTTGGCCAAACCTAGCAAGGAGGAGAAGAAGGTGCTTTGGTGGTCCTCATCTTGGAAGATCGTTGCCCACACCTATAGATATTTAAATAATGATTTGCCAGCAGATTTGGAGTCCTTGCAACTCCAGAATACCATTAGAGCTGAAATGAGTACAATCAGAGGTGTCTAGGTCCATCAGTGGGTTTTGACCAAAACCCACTGATGGCCCTCCCCTACTTGGATTTACATGAAATCAAGTCCCTGTGAAGGTCTAACTGGGAAGATGGTATATCTGGTGTCAAAACATATTTATACCTCATTTCAATGACCGAGAACTGCTGTCCTATCTTATTTTGCAAGGATTACTACAATCCCTTTGTGCGAGTTTTAACACATCTATATTTCACTACATATTTACGTGACTTTGAAATTACGAACCCCTTCCTGTTGAATTGAAATGTATCACATTTTTATTTTACACAATGGAGATATGGTGTGAAGTATTATTTCTGCCTTGCAGGTGATGGTTTACACTTCTCATACCTACCATAACACTGTAACACAAACTAAATACTCTATAAACCTATATAACAGAAACATCACTTTTAACAACTGTTTTTCTTACAAACCTATTTATGTACTTCATACAAAACATATGGCTCAACTCCTCCAATTTACAATTCAGTCAAGAACCAGGGGCTGGCGGCATTCTACAGGTCCTCCGATTATGGCCCAGTTGTTTGCACCTGTTGTATTTGATTTTTACTTTCCCATTATGTTTCGACTCGATCCTTGCCTTCTTTCGCCTACCAGGCTGTACAAGGCTACGGGAACATAGCACTATAATGTTGTTGACTCCCCTAGGCCAAAATTTCTTGCTTCGACATGGGTAAATACGATCCATGTGTGTTGTTTTCCAATTATGTGAATGAAAATAATGCTCACAATATGGGAGTGTATCCATGTTTCGGTGAATTATGACGACATTTGCATGTGAGCAAGGCAATCCTGAAATTTGAAACTCCCCACAGTTACAATAATTTCTCTCCAAATCAACAATGTATGAAGCACCCCATGTCTCTACTTCCATTTCGGATTGAGAGTAGGGGTGGACTTTATATCGTCTAGCTTTCTCCCTCCTTGATTGCATTTCTTTGGTAGCATGAGGTGTCAACGCAACATATCATTTCGACGCTTCCTCCTTACGGTTAAAGAACCATTGAGCTACCTTTCTTCTGGTATTAGCAATTAACCTGTTTATCGGAAGTTCACGCGTCTCCTTGAACAAAGCATTTAAACTCTCTACACAATTGGTGGTTAGCATTGTGTACCTTCTGCCACTAAAGTGTGCATTAGCCCATCTTTTAGGGTCAATGTTCTGAAGCCACTTATGAGCATCTGGATGTTTTTTAAGCATGGACTGCATTTTGAGATCATATTGTAGTGTTGTGTTTGCTCGAGCAGCTGCCCAAAACAACCCTAAACCTGACCTACTGCCAGTATCTGTTACCATATTGCAAGACATATGGTGGCAACAAAAAGCATGATGGGCAGTAGGGTAGACTTTCCTAACTGCTGCTATAATGCCACGATGTCTATCTGATACTATACTCATTGACTCTGGATCAACATTAAAGAATCTCTTCGTATGATCCAGAAACCACTCCCATGCAGACCCACATTCAACTTCAGCGATTCCAAAGGATACTGGGAGGACATTGTCATTAGCATCTATTGATGTAGCCATCAACAACACACTCGGATATTTGCCTCTTAGGTGTGTGGCATCAATTCCAATTAATTTACGAAGATAAGACCTGAATACTCTTCTACAAGCTCCAAAACCCCAAAAACAGCGTTGGAACTGATTATCCCCATTCCTGTGTAGTGCCATAGGTTTCAGGATCCATGACTCTTAACTCACACAGATATAGTGGAAGATCTCTATATGCTTGATCATAATCTCTAACAACTTTCTTCATCGCTTTCTCTCGAGCTATGTATGCTTTTCTGTAGGATATGATCACTCCGAACCTGACTTTTATATCTGCTATAATCATACTTGGCTTGTATTGTTTATTAGCAAGAAATTGCTCTTCAACAAAAGAAGCTACAAAGGATGAAGAGCATGCTTGATGATCAGCACTTTCCTTAGTGGTGCCACATTGGTGTTCCTTTATATATTTTGTAACAATGAACTCGACATCCCCCCTGGCAACTACTCTCCACTTATACGGTTGATTGAAGCAGACAACTTTTACTTTATTTTTTCGAGTGTCAACTGGGTTATATCTCATATGTTTAACCATGACATGCTTCACAAGTTCATTCTTGAACTCTTGTCGAGACGGAAATATCTGTCCTACAAAAAATTCATGCTGATCTGTTGCCTCTTCAATTGGCCTTTGGAGCAATCGAGAATTTAGAATATATGGATCATCAGCTATTGGGAACTCCTCCTCTAAGTCACTGTACTGCTCTTGAGATATTTCATATTGTTCAATCTGCATATCATCAGCAAAGAATTCTTGTACATATGTATTGCATTGCATTTCCTCTCCATTTCGGTTATAATACCCTTCCTTCTCACTCCAAGTAGACTCATAGTAATCAACAAGTGTTGCACACGGGTTCAGAACCTCATCTTCTTGAATACTAGTTTCTTCATTTAGATCAAATGTGAAATTACTGCTTGTATTTCTATTTGTGTTATGCACACAACTATACTGTGAAGATGATGGAATATTTGTTCTGGATACTTCTCCTACATTATCTGCATGTCCAATGCTAGAATTTGCATCAAGAGTATTCTATATCTCAGATAGAATTTCGTTAGTTATATGATCATCCCTAATAAATAAATTACAAACTATTTTAGTAAATTTGCAACTACATAATCTATTGCTGTAGTTAAATTGTAATTTTGCTCAAACTAGGAAGGGTCTGATGTAAAAGCAAAGTTTTAACCACATAACATGTTATCGATATCAGGCCCAAGGTGGGCCTGATATCATAGATATCAGACCCCTTTTGAAGCAAATATTTCTTGTAAACTAGGACCACCACTGACTAAACCCTAAACCATAAATAAACAATTTTTGGCCAAACTTAACTATCAACGTCAAAAACTAACATGACTTAAATCGATTAAGTCTTCTATTACATCATAATTCAGGTGTTGTTGAATATTATTCCCCACACAACCAAAATTAACTATAAAAATACTTTTTGCTGCCACCCTGCCCACCAATAGTGTCATTTTTATTTACCTTCACTACCTTAATTTACAGTAAAAAAATCAATACATACATGTCTAAATCTTTAAATGTATGCTTCTACTAATTTCCCTCTTGCAAGAAGTTTGCCCTTCTCGGCTGACGTTCTTAACTTAATTTGTCCTTGGTCTCCTTTAACAACTCTTACGCAATTATGCCATAAACCTAACTGGTCTATTGCAATCCCGCCAACCACCACGAGCAATAATGGCAAGCGCAGGGTTCATATTTCTTTTTTCTTTCAAGTTTATAACACCACACAAAGGGATGGAGGGAGAGAGACGGTGAGAAGACGTGCATCCGAACCACAAATTATTTTTCAATTCTAATTTCGGTTTGGATGCTTCGAAAAATATGTTTGAAAAAGGTGGTTGCCAGGTTAGCCAGTGGGGTAATCTGGGAATTGATTTTGGTAAACTCCGCCTTTTGGTAAATACAAAACCATGATGCGCCTTTTGGTAAATACATTAAACTTAGTACATCTTTTGATAAATTATCGAAACATAAGTATGAGGCGATGAGAGTGGCAGTGGCTACTGTGTGGAGAGAGAAGACTAAAAAAATATTCGTTAAAAATAGCTAAGTCATTTTAAATCACCGAATCAATCTATATATTCAGTTCGATTATAATTTAATCAAATAAAATATAAAAAAACTCCAATTTAAATAATATAATTTTTATCTCTGCCTGCCTAATAGATTTAGATTTTAACCGTAGCATTCGATCACTTCATGTTTGACAATGAAATTCTCTTCTACAATGAGATGATTATGTGAAATTCTCTTCTACAATGAGATGATAACATAATCGTGCAAAATAAATTCAAACCTTTCTATGAAATTCTTAGCCTACTTAATTAAGTCAGGATTAACCCAGTACACTTCTAAATCTGGGATCCGTCCCTGGTAGTGGGTGATCATCATTTTCTATTAAACAAATATATATGAATATAAAAAACTTATCATACGAAAAATAAAATACAAATATGAAAAAATAATTATTAAATTATGACTTACATATTACTCTTTTGCAAGCACGCTTGTCCACCCAATCTCCTCTATGCAATAATATCGACGTCAAGGCTCAAGTGCCCTTTGTAATTTTATTAAAAAAATAAGCATCATGTCATTAGTAAAAATAAAAAATAAACAGAAATATTTATATAGAATCAAACATATAATTATATAATTAATTCTTATTTAGCTTACATCTTTTATATGTTGAACCACTGGTCTAGAGCCCGTGATGATTAAACAAAAGTTTTACACGATTTCTTTTATTTCTTGAAGAAATTTTATATAAAAAAAATATAACCAATAATCAGTAACTATCATATGATAAAATTAAGATTGTAAATTGAAAAGATTATAATAAAATAAAATAAATCACCTTAAATTCTTCAGACTCCCAATAATTACATAAAAATGTCCATACTTCTTGTGATGATAAATTATTCGGCTTTATTTTTTGGTCTAAAATTCAACTAGCTAGAAATTTGTTATACTCTTGATGCCATTCAATTGAGTAGAATATGATTTCCTCATCAATTTCAAAAGACAAACCTCTACATCATCACAACCTTGAAACTCAAACACAGACCAATAAATAATAAAAATTAGTTCAATAATTTATTAAAAAGGAAATTATTGTAAATAATTTATTTTAAAAATATTACTTGAATGCATTGAATTAGTTGAATTTTATCTGGCTCCAAGACTTTCTTATAACTTTTGTATGTAAATGGTAAGAAATTGTGTACCAATGCACCAAGTTTAGTAGTAAATATACTGGCTATCAAGCCCGTTGGCCTACCATAAATTGATTTTGATGTCACAGTAATTTTTTTTCCCTCTCTTGTCTAGTTTACTATGTCTATACGATGTGGATGTGAAAACCCCTTAGATGACTGGGACGATGAATGTGCATGACGACATATAAAAAAAATAAATTAAAAACTATTAATTCTTGGACCAGTTCAAAAAATATACAAATATTAAATAGTTAATAGAATTTAATTCAAATGTGAACATATACCTTGTCGTGAAAAGCTTGGAATCATAGTTGATAAATTTAGATGACCAATAGATGGAGGAAGAACTAATGTGGTTGTAGCGTTAGGTGTTGTTTGCGAAAATCCAACATCAATAGGAATAGAGGATTGCTTAGGTGATATGGTTAAACTAGTTTGTAAGTGAAGTGGTTTGGGTGACATTTGTATTTTTTTAAAAAAAGACTTAAGTAGGTTAATAATTTAATTTAAATAAAAAGATTGAAAAATTGTATATAGATATAAGCATGCTCAATAATCGGGGATGCATATCTAAATAATAATAAAAAATAACATCGGGGAAGGAGATCATGAAAATTAAACAGTAAAGAATTAGGCTAAACTATAGAGAAAACATGAATCAAAAGTAAGAAAATTCTTCCAAAATACTATAAGAATAAGACATAATGAAAAAAATTGGCAAACACTGGGGAAAAAACTTGAAAAATATACTATAATATAAATATTAGTCAAGACTGAGACTAAACTTGACTCTTTTTGAATTCCAATTATTTAATACTCCAAAGGGTACAACCAAAATGTAATATATCTTCTGTGCTCAATCAGGGATAACATCGTTTTAGATTTTTTTTTTATATTTAGCAAACATTAATTAAGTTAATAAAAAAAAAAATCATCTAGTTAAGCACTAACTACCTACAATCTGTTTTTTAGTTTTTAACTTTCATATTATCGTGGATAGATCACAAAAGTCTTCTTGAATGAGGTGTATTTATTAGTCAAATAATTAGTGGGTCAATGAATACAATTATATCCAATTTCTTGAACTAAAAATAGATAAATATTGAAGTTGGAAAAAAATTGATTATTAATTATACACTAAATGAACTTATAATACACTCGCTATGAAGGGGGAAAAAGATCAAATCCATGGAGAAACTCACTAACTACAGTTTTGCCGATGCAGTTTAAAAATAGGTGATGACTAATACAGATGAAAGCTAAAGTGATATTTGTTAAAAAAAAAAGTGAAAGAAATTGATTATAATACGAACATGGAAGAATATTCCTATATACGTTGAAGTCAAAGGGATATTGAGAAAATGTATTGGATAGACAACTCACTAACATTGCGAGAAAAAAAAAAAGGAGTGTGATGAAGTGAAGTGCAATATGTGACAGAGGGATGTGGCGTCACCATCAGTTATTGGGTGGCTACTGCGGCAACAATGTCCGGGCACGTGTGAGGAAGGGAAGAGGAAGGAAAGTAGTGACGGAAATAAAAGCTCAGGTTTTTTATGAGGAAGATGTAGGATTTTTGTTGAGAAGCAGTAGGAAGGTGTAAATAAAGACAAGGAATGAAAAGTTGTATTTTGGTGAGGAAGATGAAGGTTTTTCTGTTGATAAAGTAAAGTGTAAATAAAGATCAAATAAATGTTAACATGAAAAATTAAAAAAAAGAAAGAAAATAGGTTTATAATAATATAATTATTGGTTGACTTAAAAATTGATTATTATCTATTATAATAATTATTTATTAAATTTTTATCCATAATCTCATTAAAATTTATCATAAAATTGTAAAAAATAAAAATTTAAATAGTAAAAATTTTCTAAAAGTATATCAAACTAAATTCTACTTGATATTTTTTAAATTTTTTACTGGCTAATATTAATATAAATATTATTCAAATATTAAAAAGAAATCACTAAAAAATTGGATGATATTTAAAAATTTTTTAGCAATCAAAATTAATATAATTATTGACTATATTTTAAAATGAATTATTTTAAATGTGAACAAATTCGTAAAGAGACTTTATATATATAATATCATATAATATAAAATTAAAACTCGAATCGAATTATATACTCAAGTGGAGCTTGAGCTTAGGAAAAAAGTAATGGAATCGAGCTCCAACCTTTTACTGTTCAACTCAATTCGATTTAATTACACCTCTAGTTAAAAATTACTAGTCAAATATAACTTTAGTCATAATAAAATTATAATTTCCTAGACAAATATAACTTTGGGTTTTAAAAAATTAAAATGACTAATATATCTTTGATTAGTAAAAAAAATAAATATTATCTCCCAAATAAATTTTGACTAATAAAATATTGATAGGGATCTTTGATTAGTCAAATCTAACTTTAGATGCAGAGAGGAAGTTCATTACCGACCAAATAAATTTGACTAATAAAAAAAATTAAATATTACATGTTAAATCTAAATTTAGTTAGTAAAAAATTAAATATTACTGTCAAATCTAATTTTGGCCCGTAGAAATTTATAACCAAGTAAATTTGGTTAGTACAAAAGTAAATATTAATAGATTTGGTTAGTAAATTATTGACCAAATCTAACTATGATTAGTAAAAAATTAAATATTATAAGCCAAATTTAATTTTGACTAAAATATATATTTGGTTAGTTAAACAAATAAATATTATCAACTAAATCTAACTTTAATTAGTAAAAACTTAAATATTATCGGCCAAATCAAACTTTGGCCAATAAAAGAATACACATTACCGACCAAATTTAACTTTGGCCGGTAAAAATTAAAATTGCCTACCAAAACAAATTTTGGTCGGCAATTATAATTATTTACTGGCTAAATTTATTTTGGCCTGTAATTTTAAATGTTTACCGACCAAATTCAATTTGGACGTAAAATATTGGACGATAATCCCAACTTTTACTGTAGTGTTGGTAGTGCTAAGGAAAGGAGCTTGGCCAATCGAAAAGTGACTACATTGATCAGGAGAAGTACTCTATCCTCGGTCATGATGATAATAATCAAAAGGCCAAGAATATTAGTATTCGGGAAGATTGGTACTGTCTCGACCAAGAAGAGGTGACGGATTTCGTGATCATGGGTATAATAATAATAATAATAATAATAATAATAATAATAATAATAATAATAATAAAGTGGATTCCCAGAGTGTCAGAAGACCAATCCTTGTCTCATTCAAGAAGAAAAGCTCAATCCCTTGGTTGTAGGGGCAAGTAGCAATACTGAGAAATTAAATTTGATCTCGCCCAATGATAATAATAAGAATACCATAAGTCTAATATTGTCCCTAACGATGAGAGGAGTTTGATCCCTTGATTGAGACGATGATAATCAGAAAGCCGGGAATAACAGAAGTACAATAATATCCCAACCAGGGAGAGGAGTTCGATCCCTTGGTTGGGAGGATGATAACCAAAACATCAGGAATACAAGAAGTATAATAATGTCTTGACTGGGGAGAGGAGCTCAATCTCTTGGTCATAGGAACAAGTAAGAATATTAAGAAAACTAGAACTTTGATGCATCTCTTGTTAGATTATATATTTATTTGTTTATAGTTTTTAGGGCAATTTGAACTTTTTCCTTTTTTTTATAGAGTTTAGGTTTCTTAACTTAACTATATAAGACCTTATACTCTATATCAATTTTAAGATTTAATAATATGGTTATTTTTTTCTTCTTTTAATTTATACATGGTATCAGAGCAGTTCTCCTTCTCTGACCTAATTTTTTCTACCGCCCCTTGTTATTGATTCCTATTGCCGCTGCCATCTCCTATTGCTATTTATTTAAAAACATACGAACATGGTTAGAATCAAACCTAATCTAAACAGATCTAAAAGTTTAACTCCTCCTACGTTGGAGCTCTAACATATTTCAATTTAGCAATAGGATTGGTATAATAAACATTAGCATTTACCACGTGTATACATTGTTTGTGAACCCAATAGAAGTTATTTTTTACTTGGTTAACTAAGCATGATTTTAGAATCCAAGCAATCTTGTTTCTAAAATTTCTTTTGACTAAGGTAAGGTAAAAAAACATGATTTTGATTCAAGCTAAACCCAAGTTTAGTCTTGTTATGTGCAGCATGTATGGTTCTAATAATCATATTTAAATATTTAGATCCAGACGTGAACTTGTTCAAAGTAAACTTTAACTCACTAACTTAGATTTTCAAATTGGAATTCTTTTTCTTGAAATTTGACACCTGAGTTGAGGTTCCAACTTGATTAACCTGAGTCAATGAGTCTAAGTTAGTCCTTTTCTTAAGGTCTTTGACCTCCATAAGCAAAGTCTTAACTTTAGACTTGTATTTAGCTAGGGTCTCAGTCAAATAAGAAACAATAGCAAACAACTTTTCAGTTAAAGGGTCTGTTACCTCATCATCTAATTCATTTGAGTTGCTATTATGACTTGAGTCTGATGCTGAGTTGTAGTCTAACTTGAACTCTGAATTTGATACTTCTGTGATTGTTGCTATTGGATCGGGTGGACCGACTAGAGGGCAGTGAATACACGACTTGCAAATCAAAATGCAATTTCGCTTGCTTTCTAACTTAGCAAGGACACACAATTAATTTAAAAATAAATAACATAAAAAATAAGTAAGAGACCCAAAGAATTTACTTGGTTTACAACCAGGGATGTTACTAGTCCAAGGCAATGAAAGCACTAATAAAAACTCCTTATTCGACCGAGGTCAGAGGCAGAGAAGCCCCTTATAATTGTTGAACTCTTAGAAAGAAATACAGAAGTTGTAGTACAACTTCAGGGCTCTATTTATTGCTTAACGGTCAAAGTGACTGTTTTGTTGATGCGACAGTTTGGGATGCTTTGAATAGTTGGAGATGCCTCTAAGTGGATAAAATTTTATCCATGCAATGTTCAAAAAATTGATCTGGTGGCATTAGAGGCACCTCGGTTCACCATAGGAACCTCAATTATTGTTGACATGGTGTTAAGCTTCTTATCTGAGTTGTAACGGTTTTGAGCATCAGAAGCACCTCCGGTTGATATGAAGTGCCTCAAGTTAACTAAGGCACCTTAGATCAATTCTACGGCAGCTTCTTTGTTAGGGCATTCGAGGCGCCTCCAGCCAACTGAGGCGCCTTGGGTCTTCATGGCCAACACTTGAGTTGATCATTTTCAGGCTCCGCTTACTTGGGTGATCTCTGGTCGTCTAGAGTTGAGTTTATCTAAATCCAACTCTAACCTTCTTATCGAGTAGACTTCCTCCCAAACTTCTCGTCCCTCGGATGCGTCACACACATCCTTTTGGCTCCACCGATGTACTCTTCTACATCTCCTCATCCCTCGAATGCACCGAGCCCGTTGACTCCCTTCTCGTGTCATCCCTCTCGTTCGCTGCATCTTCCACTCGACTTCTTGTATTCCTAAGTTCTTGTACATTCAGACACAAGACATCCAATACACATGGTTTAACTTAACTCAGTTTATCACATCAAAACTAACACAATGTACTTACAATCTTTTCATTTTTGATGTGTATCAATCTAAGTTAAAGTTAGGGCAAACAAACAAGAAATGTGAGATTTAATAAAAATTAAGAGAGTATCTTTTATGCTTATTAGCGATTAAAAAAATTCTAATTTTTTAAAATATAAAAACAACTTCTATCTAATTTTTCATTTTGAAAAAAAAAATCCTTATTTCAATATCATAAAACAAAATTATTTCAATTTAGTTAAAATTATTATACATTATATATAATATTATTATATGCTTTTTAAATTTAATTAAAATTACTCTAATTTTATCAAAAACAAAATTCAATTTGATATTATTATAGTAGTTTTGTTTAGAATTGCTCATGGTATACTAATTTTTAATAAAATTATTAATTAATATTTTAATATTTTTAAAAATTAGAGTGTCCGAAAATGATAATAAGTGGCGATTTTTTTTAAAAAAAATTTATTTGTTGAAAATTTTCCTATGATTAATGTCGAAACCCAAATGACAAAAGGACAAGGTCAGTGGGGAGTTGGATAGCGAATGGTGAGGATACCTCCCTTACATCTTCGTGAAGATACACGCGAACACGTGGCTTCCTGCCCTCACTCGTCGACACAAAGTGGTGGAGGTGAAGCAGGTTCCATCCTATAAATACTCCCTCGGAGCTTCGTCCTGTACCGCATCCGTGTCTGAATTAGATCGCGACGATTTCTCTCTTTCCGATCCCGATCACTACGCCCTCCTCGCTTCCGGTTCCTTCGTCAAGGTAAAAGCATCGCACTCTCGGTTCCGATTCCTGCTTTAATCTCTTTTAGTCTTGATTTTGATCATTTACTTGCATTGAAATCATTAAACTATTCGTGAATTATCGATCTGCTGTAGTAATGCTGGTGAACTTGATGAAGGACTTATTTTTATGACGTCTTGTTAAGTGATGAAACCTTCTACATTGCTTTGGAAGCATAAATGCAAGCAGTTGGTTGATTATCCAATTACTGCCCTGTAATTTGTATACGGTTCATTAATACCACAATGATTATGCGAGCATAAAAATGAAACAATAACATATTTTCCAACTTGTCCAGTAATTTTTCATTCTTTAATTTGTTGGATACAAGTTCAATTGTTAATTAACTTCCATAATAGGGAACAAATGGCCATCTTTGGATTTGCAACTCTGTTTGACATCAACTATCATATTACTAAACTTTCATTCAGAGAATGCCGAGGCGCAAAACTTCCAGATTGATAGTTTTTTGTTTTCTCTCTATATATTTTTTTCATGGATCATGAGTTACCTTGAACTTTTGTTATCAATAAACTCTTACAACCTCCTCAAATACTCCTTATTATGTTGTTATGTATGTAGAAATATGAGCGGACAACAGCAGAACGTTGCAGCTCCAAAGTTGAATGAAAGGATATTGTCGTCATTGTCCAAGAGATCAGTGGCTGCCCATCCTTGGCATGATCTTGAAACAGGTAACCGAAAACGAAACTAACAGTACGACTAATATTTACGCATCTACTTATTTGATTTGTCTCAGTATCTGTTTCTGAACATGAATTTGTCTCCAGGTAAAGAGGCTCCTGTTGTGTTCAATGTGGTAAGTATACTTTTTTCCTTTTGACTGATAAAATGTACAAAATAAAGTATCAGAAGTGAGATTGTTTTTTACAAATGCAAACTAATTTCGAGTAAATCATCTTTTCTCATATCATTTTTATAATTTACTGCAGTTATCTGATCATATTGATTTCACTTGTTGGCATTAGGTTGTGGAGATATCAAAAGGAAGTAAAGTGAAATATGAACTTGACAAAAAAACGGGGCTGATTATGGTTTGTTTATATTCTTTTACAATTTGTCAGTATAAGTAGTCAGACATACTGTCCAAGTGATGTTTTTCAGATATGCCATTACATATTCTTGTGTGACCTATTCTGTTGATTTATTTAGCATTCAATGTCTTTCTATTGCTACTATCAGGTTGATCGTGTCTTGTACTCATCAGTGGTCTACCCTCATAACTATGGTTTCATCCCTCGTACACTTTGTGAAGACAATGACCCGATGGATGTTTTGGTCCTCATGCAGGTTGAACATTGCGTGTATTTTCATGTGATTTATTATTACAAATCTGTTGCATTAGTTTGTTAATGCTATCTCCACAAACTTTATTTCTTTATCTTCGGTGCTTAGGTGATTTCTGTTGTTTCATTTATGAGAATGGTGTTCATTAGATGATAGTGCCCATATTTGATTAGGAACCAGTGATTCCTGGATGTTTTTTACAAGCCAAGGCAATTGGTCTTATGCCTATGATTGATCAGGTAAGAAGTCAGATAGAAAGTAAAGTAAGAGCCATTTCGCTACTGGATGGTTTTTAGTGCTTCAATTGACTGCCTAATTTGCCTGGAACTCAGGGAGAGCAGGATGATAAGATCATTGCAGTCTGTGCTGATGATCCTGAGTATCGCCACTTCAATGACCTCAGCGAGTTATCTCCTCATCGTCTTGCAGAGATAAAGAGCTTCTTTGAAGACTGTATCCTTTCATATGAGCTTCAAGTATAAGTATGTTTTTACCTTTCTCTAGTGTGACGAAGTCCTCGACAAGTTCTTCAGACAAGAAAAATGAGAACAAAAAGGTTGCAGTCGATAAATTCCTGCCTGCAAGCGATGCTCAGAAAGCCATCCGATCCTCAATGTAAGCTTACTCAAATATCACACACCAACAAAAGTTACATAAATGTCGACCTTTTCTTTCCTTTTTACGGATTAAAATTCCCCTTTTGATTGATTCAATTACAGTATGTCAAAAATCCATTCATAAAAAAACCTTAAACATCAAACTCCGGTAAATAATAGCTTACTAATATATTAAGGAATGCTTCTATCAATGCGGAGTCCTAAGAAAAGGTCAGTCTTATCCTATATTACAAGAGGTTATTTCTACGACTTGAACTATAACCACAAATTACACGGTAACAACTTTATGCTGAGCCAATGCTCCCCTCCAGATCCACGAAGATATTATTCCCCAAATATCTAACACGTTTATTTGTGCATACCATATAATTATTTAACTTTAGTTTTCTGAATTCTTATGCCGGTAATATTCGTGTGGCCTATTTTAAATAATTGGGAGTGACTGTTGCTTATTGTTATTATCATTGCAGGGATCTTTATGCTGAATATATACATCAAACCTCGAAGAAGTAGATTGGCTGCACAATTTTAATAGTTGTTATATAGAAGAGCTACCAAGGCAGAGAGGAGCAGATTGTTCCTATTGAAAACATTATCTGGCATCTACTATACCTATCTAAATAAAGTCTAGAAAGCTTTTCTGTATGCTTCTGATTAAATCGATTGTATTGCCATGAGATATTTATGTTGTGTATTGATTCATTCCTCCTTGTAAACAATTTGTAATCCGCATATCACTTATAATATGTTTTACATTTTTACTGATTCATATTTGTGGCGTTAGCACTGATCTTATATTTGAAGCTTTGTAAACATGTTTTATTTATAAAAGTAATGGGAAATGTTTAAATTGTTTATTTTATTGGGAAACTTTTCAACTTTCTTTTCAAGAGATAGAGGTTCAGAAAAGATAAAACTTTACAGAAAAACTATCTATCTATCATCATCTTTTTTATTTTTTTTTATTAATGCGATTTATTCTTTTAGAGGAAGAGTGTTAAATTACTAACACACTTACTTTTGTTTTTTTTTATAAATTTTATCAAAAAACAAAAGGATTTTCTTTTTATAAAAACAATTAAAACCACAAATTCAAGAAAAGGTGAAGAGTACTTACACGCTGTAAAGCTATATTGAATGATTTCTTTTATACTTCTTTCAATTCCATTCAGCATTCTTGACCAAGCACTTTGAGGCCTTCTTTAAAATTTTTTTAAGAAAAAATTCTTATAAATATAAGTGCTCCGGGACATTTTTCACTTTTTTTTAGTGGCAAAAGGTGAATGCCTTCATTCTTAATGTCCCCGTCAATTTATTTCAGGATCAATACAAATGAGATAAATCATGACTACTAATCTTTGGAATAATGAACACATAAGGAAGATATTTATCTCGATTTTACTGAAATTCGAATTCCAGACTTCATGATGATAATAACTCATGTGCTAATCATTACTTCTTTTAGCATATCTATTAAATTAAGTGGCCTTATTTGTCTTACATCGAAATATGGACATATAAAAAAGATGAAAAAGAAATAGAAAGGAAGAATGGCAATAAAACTTTCTTTAAAGAATAAATGCTTAAATTTCATGAACGCATAAAATTATGTCTAACTTTTTTCCCTCGTTTCCTAACAAAGAAAACGAAGATTTAAGAATTTATGGTTTGCTCACTTTCAATTAGTTTCTTCGATTTATCTGTTGAAGCAGACAGATTTCTGCAGGGCAAGATCCATCCATATGCACAACAGAAGCAATAGGTTACTCGGGGATTGGAGACAGCTCTTCTCTACCATTTGCTCCTCCGAGCTTCTGCCAATGGAAGAACATGGCGAAGCTTCAAAGGCCGTAAGTGCAGATCTTCAGTGCGCCGATTTGAGGCGTGATAAAGCAATATCGGGCAATAACAAGGACGAAAATGAGGGAGGGGAGGGGGAGACAGAACGTGAGCTCTGTTCCATTTCAAGAATAGGAAAGGTGGGATCCAAGCAGAGGAGAAAGCAAGTGATGAGCAAGAACAGGACCGTTCTATTTCTATCCGGAAGAAGACGATGGAGGAGGAAACTGGCTGGAACCCATCCAAGAACTATCCGGCAGCTCTGTCATCGAAGGGTAGAACGGAGAGTAAGAGGAATACGAAACAGAGGACACCGGTAACGAGTGCGAGCGTGCCGTGCCGCCGCTCTCTCTAGCCACCGAGCCATAGTTCGCCAGCAAGACTTGATCCAGAAGAAAATCCGACGACGACCCCTCCAACAGCCGGGAGTAGGTCAGGTAGTCCCTAGCGGCGGCCGCGTCATTCGCCGGGGCGTTCGGGCCTGGCGCCGTCGTCGGGAGCTGGCTGACGTTCTCGGGGAAGTTTAGCTTGGCTCTGCTGCCACGGAAACGGAGTGCGGCCTCGTCGTAGGCGCGCGCAGCTTCCTCCGCAGTCTCGAATGTGCCGAGCCACACGCGGGCCGCCTTGACGGGGTCGCGGATCTCCGCCGCCCATTTCCCCCACGGCCGTTGTCGCACGCCGCGGTACTTGCGTGGCGGGGCCACCCTTTCGCCTTCTGACGAAGCAGGGGAGGCCTCTCCTAGGTTCATGGCCACCGGAGCCGGCGGCGGTATCAGTATCGGTCGCAAGCCGTCTTGTGGATACTGCTGCTCTGTTTCACAAGCACATTTACAGATACAGAAGTGTACAGAATATTAAACGTCTCATAATGTATTATGCAAAAATTATATTCAATGATCATCAAATCATGATCTGTTTGTTATCACAACATGTAAAACAAGGAATACAATTAATAAACACGAACGCAGTGTTCGAATCAATAAATGATGATGATGATGATCTCAAATTTAGCAGCAGTTTACAAGAGAGACGAAGATGGAAAAAATGATGAAGAACACGATCGAAACAGAGATCACCAGTGACATGAAATACTATGATTTTATGTGAAAGAAGTCAAGAGTAATTAAAATTCGATGGATCACCTGAAACATCAGCAAGTGCCTCTCCCTGGTAGCTTCCCTGCTGATCACCAGCCAAACCCTGATAGTAGTACCTCAATGCAAAATCAGGCGGCGCCGTCGCCGTTCTGCTGAAAGGCGGCGGCGAGTACACCGACGTTAAGTGAGACGACGACGACGACGACGACGGAGAGGAGACCACCGACAACGCGTCCACGACGACGCCCGCCGACGCCGGTTGCCGCCTCGCGACCCGCACATCCCCGGACACGACGTTCGTCAGCGCCGACACCATCGTCGAAAGCTCCCAACCTCGGCGGTAGGCCGAAAGCAGCACGTCCCCGGGCGCCATTGCCGATGGGTGGTAGCCCATCATCGCCGCCTCCATTTCATCCGCCTCCGGCGGCGGTGTGGCTTCGCCGCTTTGATGCGCATGCATGGAATACAATCAAGCTCCTCCTTCTCCTCCTCCTCCTCCTCCTCCCGACGATGGAAGATCTTAACACAGCAAACGAGTCATCTACAAAATCGAAAACTTAATAAACAAACGTGCCGCCGCCATTTCTCGGACGTGTCTCCACGTGCGCCGATCCATGGCGAGAAGCATGCATCGCTCCTGAATACTTAATTTTATAAAGCGATCTTTTTAAATTTCTCAATTTTTTAATCCAATTTTATCAAAAGAAAAAAAAAAGAAAAGAAATGTGAACAAATAGAATATATGCCGTTCAAACTCAAGTTTGACGGGTTAAGTTTAGTACCTAAGGTAAGGAAGCGGAGGAGGAAAAGTTGGACTCTACTTGTGTTGTCGACAAGCATGGGAAATGTATGTGTGGGCCCATTGATTTTAGCTTTACTGTTTTTATTCAGTACAATTTCGATGCCAGTGGAAGTCTTCTGCCACAAGGCACAGTCTTGGCCTCAGTTATTGGGCTCGCACTCCTTCACTCATTCCATCTCTATCTATGAGGTTTAGTTTGACCTAGGTTTAACTCTGTTTTGCTTATGTTGATGTCGAGTAATTAATTGATTGAAAGGGAAGGGATCTCTAAGTACGCATGTTGGGCATGGAGTTAACAATATTGCAAAGTGAAGTGACTATAAATCTATCATATGATAACTAACTCGGATATGCTCTTTCTTGATGACTATCTAAAAAGTCATCAACTAAATAATTGAGGAAAAATAATTAACCAAGTAGCATACACCCAACGTTCTAAAGTACCATTCATAGCAATTTTTCTTTCTCAAAACAAGAATGGTAGATTTCAAAGATTATGTATGGACTATTGTGTGTTGAACAAGAATACAAATAGATACTCGATTTTTCTTAATGTTGATTTACAAAGTTTGACATAATTGTGGAATGCTGTCCAAGTGGATACATAAAGAAGTCTCACTACAATTGATGTAGCATAAGTGAAATTCCTTTTATGTCAACATATAACACTGTCGTATAGTCTATCTTGACTATAATCGTTTACTTTTTTTGTTGTACGAAGCCGTGATAGATATCATCAAACATCAAACATGACAATTTTGATTGCTTTTATCTCTTATTGCAAAGTACTTTGTCACAATCTATATGGAAATGTCAATGTTAAAAATTGGCATTCCTTTTTTTATTTGATCATGTTAGGCAAATGAATAATTCATTTTTTATTTTTGGTTTTACTAACTCCACCACCCTATTTGTGCTCAGTCATACTTTTCATTTGACGAGTGGATTCAATTGCGAGTTGGTGATTCAAACTCTACTGAACAACAAAGTGGTCTTCTTTGTGGGCCAATAATTAGTTCCAACACCGATATTCCACACGTTGACAGAAAGCCTATCACGGGAACAAAAATCATTTATAATGACTACATTTTTTATTTTTCTACCTTCTGACACGCAATTGCTTGGACAAGAAGATGGCAACTCATCGATAATCATTTTGAGCATGAGGAATTAAAGAAATAAAAAAAAAAATCGAAAACATGAGATGTGAGAAGTGGCCAATGGTTAGCTCGTCAAAGGGATAGGGCGGGCCCACAAGTTGGCATTATTCAACTCATTGAATGTTAGACCTAACAGACCACTTGGACAACTCAAATGTAATTTTAATTTTTAGCCAATATTTTAATTATGCCTTAATTATTCCGTTGCTCCTAACAATAAATGAGTTTTTTTATGATTAATTGTGGTGGCCATTGGTCAGAGGAGGTGGGGTCCGCCTAATCCTGTGATTGGACAGCTTATTATTGGGTGACGGAGACAATGGATGGGTAGATTTGATGATGGATTGGATACGGTGAAGGCGCAAGATTCGGAGGCGGCGAACAAATCTCGAGTGTCGTCGATTAGATTGATAAACGTGATCCAAGTCAGCAGGAGCAGGATGGGTATTTGACGAGGGCCGGGACCGGATAAGCCCCCGGTGGCCCCCATCCCAGAAATTCTTTGCCAGGATAATTGATTTAACAACCATTTAAAGTTATTTTTCGTATATATATATATATATACACTTAAATTTACATTAGGCACTGGTTCGTTAGGATTAGTACGCGCGGTTTGTTCTTCACCATGGGATTGCACGGTCATGATGAAGGGTCCCATTTTACTATCATAGTAAAGATTAAAATCAAGACGATGAATATGTAAATAACATCGATCGATCGTGTAAAGTATACCTTGATCGAGGGAGAAGATCTCGATCCACTACCGCCTTCAGCTAGACTTGACCACGGTTCGGAACCGACTGTTCGACGGTTCGGAACCGCCGGTTCGACGGTTCCAGGCAGGTCGACCCTTAACCTTAACCGCCCAAGACGGTTACGGTTCACGGTTCACGGTTCGTTACGGTTCGTCACGGTTCAAGATTAATATGTTAAAAAAATAAAAAATTAAAAATTAAACATTAAACATTAAACATTAAAAATTAGAAATTAAAATTTATTAAACAAAGGGTTTGCACTTATTTAAGTTGCCTACGTATCCCTTTAGGGGAATCAAAACCCACGTAGTTCTTTTACATTTTTTATCCTTTTACATTTTCATTCACTTCCATTTCCTGTTCCTATCGTATTTGTTCCTTCGGTATCAAAATCTTCAACTTCGTCATCTGAAAGTTGCATTCCTTGGATTCTTTTCTCCGCTCTGGTCCAATCGTCCAGTAATGCTTGGGCTTCCAAGGAGTCGGGAGACAAAGTTGATCGTCGTTCATCTGAACGTCTGCTCCACAGCAACAGTTGACACTGGACAAGCTAAAATTTCTTTTGCGATCACGGAGAGAACGGGAAAGCTTTGAGCCTTCTGTGACCACCACTTTAAGATATCGAAGTTTTCGCTATCTGCTTCATTAAAATCAAAAGAAGTCGTAAAATAATTCTCAAGTTCCTGTGTGGAACTTGAGGATCCCCGTGGACGTTTTGTCCGTTCTTTTAATAAGAGTTGTGCTTTTGTAAGTTTTAAATTACTACTAGTAGTTTGTTGAATTTCAGAAATATTAATTTGTGTTCCATATTTTGCATAATATTGATTATAAATATCATATAAATAAATTCTAACATTATATATAATATTAGCTGGATCAGGGGAAGAAAAATCTTTAATTGGAATTAAAGCATCATAATATAAAGTTAACATTTCTTGTAAAACTTCTAATTTAAATCTTTTCAGGAATTAAATAAAAATATTTTTCCCATTTAGTTTTCATAGCTAAGATGCAAGGAGATAAAGATTCATTATTAATATGTTCATTTAAAACTAATACTATATTAGAAAAATTTTCTAAAACTAATTGAGCAGTGGGATAATAAACACCGGAAAGTTGTTTGGTTGCATCATTAAATACTTTTAAAATTTCACAAATACTACTACAAATATTTCATTGTTGTGAAAATAAATATATATCTTAGTATTAGTGTTTTGTGCAAAAAATGAACATAATAATTCTTTATATTTAAATGAATCTTGTAATAATTGGTATGTTGAATTCCAACGTGTTGGTACATCACGTGGAAATTTTTTAGGTCTCATTCCATTAATTTTACAAAACCTACCCCATTGTTTCATTGTAGATGGATGAGACCATAAATAAGAAATTGCAATTCTAATTGGTTTAATATAACTTTCTAAAATTTTTAAACCATCTTGAACACATAAATTTAAAACATGTCATACACAACGAATATGAAAAAATAAACCTCCAATAATAGGTTGACAAACAAATTTTAGATCATCTATACAAGCGGTATTAGAACTAGCATTATCTAATGATATTGAAAATATTTTATGAGTTAAACCATATTCTTCTAAAATTAAACATAATAATTGTGCGATATTATGAGCATTATGTGATTCATCAAAAACTCTATAAGCTAATAATCTTTTTTGGAGATTCCAAGAGTTATCGATCCAATGGCAAGTCACACCCATATACGAATGTGTTTGCCAATGATCACTCCAAATATCGGAACATAAAGAAACTTTATTATCTAATTTACTAAATTCATCAATTAAATTCTTTTTTCCTTGTTTTACTAATTTTTTAATTGTACGAGTAAGTGTAGTCCTAGGAACACGTTTAGCACATGGATTAAGAGATTCTTTACAAAAATCTTCAAATGTGCATTTAGATCCAAAACTAAAAGAAAGATGTTCTACGGAAACAAATTTAGCTAATGATTCTCTTAATTTATTATCCGAATATAAAAATAAACCGGAATCGGTACTACCGCTAGTTGAAGAAAATCTTGATAATTGTGTTTGAGAACGGTCGAGTCCATATTCCGTCGGGTGTTTCGTTTCTACATGTCGTTTCAACGACCCATAGCCGCCGCCGGCTTGGAATTTGTAGGAAGCATTGCAGTGCTTACATTTTGCACGCATTTCTCCCGACGGAAGAGTGACATTCTCAAAATGTTTAGTAAAAATAGAAGACTTTAGAGGAGGAAGTTCCCGAACCTTAGAAGTAATTGTATTGGTACTTCCTTGTGTTTCGGGTGTCGGATTCGGAAGATGCTCGATCTCATTATCGGTGGATTGAATGTTGGGGTCCTCCTCCCGCGGATTCATTATTTGCTTTCCCTTCTGAGCTTGAGATGATGCACCTCCGCGGCCTCCTTCTATTGTAATTGAAAATTGAAAACGAAAGCGTGTAGAGATTAGAGAATATGAAAATGAGATTAAAAGTAGAGAAGATGTGTGAAAAATGATGAAATGAGCTCTCTATTTATAGAGTTTCGATAGTAACGGACACTAAATCATAGTCATTGATCAAAAAACGGTCAAATGATCCTAACCGTTGAAAAAAAATACCCAAAAAACCCTCCCAACGGCTACGAACCGCCGGTTAATCGGCGGTTCCAACGGCTATGAACCGTCGGTTAACCGGCGGTTCAAGACGTTTAAAAAAAATAAAACAAAATGATTGAACCGGCGGTTCGCCGGTTTTACACCGGCCCGGCAACTTGCCGGGCCAGTTCCGGTTCAGCCCGGCGAACCGGGTCAACCGGCAACCGGCCCGTTGACCCGGTTACGGGCCCGGGCCGGGTCCGGGCCAGACCCGGCCCGGGGTCGGGTCTGCCTTCAGCACATGGAGAGGTCAATCGACGCTCAATGAAGATAAGGAGCAGAAGCCGCCCGAGCAACTTCCTCGCTCAACAAGGTACCAATATTCGTCAGTGGTAGACGGAACTTCGACCGAGCGGCTACTTCGCTTAGTCAGATAATCGAGCTTGACATCGATAGAGTTCAACTTCGATCGAGCGGCTATCCTGCTCAGTCCGACAGCAGGTCTTTACAGCGGCAGAGTATAACTTCGGGCGAGCAGACATGTAGAGTATCGAGGTTTTGGCCAACCGAACGCGGCGCTAGAGCGGCGAATTATCGACTGAGCGGCCAGCCCACTCGGCCTAGCGGTCCAGTACATTGATATCCATCGACATCCTTTTGAGAGTTGGTGTTGGAATCCCAAGGTTGTTTTGATGTGATCAAACAAGTTAAGTTAGGTCATGTGGTGTTTTAACTCTGTGTCTAAGTGTGTAGGAACTTAGGAGCACAGGAAGTCGAGCGGAAGACGCAGCTAGCGAGAAGGACTGCACGGGAGAGAGCCGACGGGATCAGTGAGTCTGAGGGATGAGGCGCTGTGGAAGAGTACACCGACGGACGAGAAGGAAGCGTGCGGTGTTTCTGAGGGACGAGAAATCGGAGCGAAAGATTGCTCGGGGAGCAAGAGACGCAGCTAGCAAGAAGGTCGACACAGGAGAGAGCCGACGGGCTCTGTGCGTCCGAGGGACGAAGAGCTATAGATGAGTATGCTGGCGGACGAGAAGGAAGCACGCGATGATTCCAAGGGACTAGAAGGCGGAGCGGAAGCCTGCTCGAGAAGGTTGGAAGTTGGATTCAGGTGAGCCCTATTCCGAATGGCCGATATTACCCAAGCAAGCGGAGTTGGAGCGGAAGACTCGGAGCGAGGCGAGCTGAACCGGAGCAGAGGTCCCCGATTGAAAAATCAACGTTGTTGACTTTCTTGGTCCGGGCATCCGGAACCCTTCCAGGCGCTCGGACCTGGATTTTATCCAGATCGCGGTCAAACGCGATCTATACGAAAGGGATAAAGTTTTATCCCCTTTTAGGCGCCTGGAACGCTTCCAGGCGCCCCGACCAAGGCTATAAATATAGCCTTGGTCCAATAAGCTAAACAAAACAAGCAATTGCAAATCTACACTTGTGCGCTTCTCTTGTCTAGTTTAGCTTCTCATTTCTTGTACGTCATTGCTGTAAGAGGCTTCTCCGCCTGAAGGAGATACTAGTGTGATTCATTTCTTGGATTAACAACCTCCCCGGTTGTAACCAAGTAAAAATTCCTGTGCCTCTACCTTTTAGTTCTTTATTTAATTTTATGCAAGGGTTATTTAAAAAAGTCCGAGAAAGGTTTTGCTTTTTATTTGTGCAGGGCTATTCAACCTCCCTTCTAGCCGGCCAACGCGGTCTAACAAGTGGTATCAGAGCAAAAACGCTTCAGAAGGACTAACCGCTGAATGAAGCAATAAGATGGCCGGAACTAACATCTATCCACCAATGTTTGAGGGGGAGTTCACTTTTTGGAAGCGACGAATGGAGGTTTATTTTAAAACCGATTTTAATATGTTACTAACAATGAAATATGATTTTAAAGTGCCCAAAAGCAAAGAAGGAGAAGAACTTGAGGAGTATCAATGGACTGACGAGCAACGTAATGATGTTATGACAAATGGTAAGGTTGAGTCTAGTCTTTTGAGCGTACTACCTGCCCAGGATTTCGACAGAGTCGGAAAATACAAAAGTGCAAAAGAACTTTGGAAAAAGTTCTTAAAGCTCTACGAAGAACCATTAGAAGTTGAATCAAACTCCTCGATGGACACCAAGCCGTTGTCAGAAGAGTCTGAGACCGAGGAAATTGCCGCGACAACCTTAATAGCCGAATTCCATCTTGAGGACATAGAAAGCTCATCTCAGATGAGCGTCAATGAAAGAGGAGAGTTTTCGGAAGAAAACAACTCAACAGGGGGAGAATCAACAACCGACAAGGTAAGTTAGGTATGGTCTCCACCTCCTGACCAATTGATTAATTAAATCAAAACTTTGTCAAAAGATTTTTGTGAATTAGAAATTATATTGTCGAAAGATTTTTACAAATTAGAAATCATATTTTTGAAAGTTTTTTGCGAATTAAAACCTAAAAAGCTATTAACAAAGAATAATGAGTTAAAAGAAACTCAAGCAACAGTTTGTCGATTAAAGGATTTTAACAAACTAAAAATAGAAAATGACATGTTAAAGGAACAAGTACAGAGTTTAAAATTTTCTGTATGTTCAAAATTCTCTACTTTAAATTTGAGAAATTATAATAGACTAAAATGAAAATTTAAGTATCACAATGAAAAGAATTGGCAATAACTTAAAATTTTCTTATTTTCAAGAGTATGCTAGCATTATTCTTTTCATAATTTTTTACTACAAAAAATTCTATTTAAGTTTATACAATTGCTTTAAAGGCTTATCTATATACAATTTGGTTAAATTTTGAAAATATATTTTTTTCTGTCAAAATGCATGTTCTATTTTTCAGAAAATATTTCAAGATTTCAAAAATTGACTTGAGGCTTTCACTATCATTTTTAACTTGTGTTTAAGATTAACAATTTTTTTCAAGTCATTTTTTGATAAATTCAGAGTTTAAATTATCTTATTTGTCTTGAAAATGTACCCTTAGACGTTTTAAGGAATCTCATTTTTTATGTGATCAAAAGGGGAGAAGGGAATATTAAGTCTAGGGGAGGTACTTTTAAATTTTTTAAATTTTTAATTTTTTGCACTTTCTTGCAAAATTTATTACCTTTAATTTATGTTGGTTAACCCTAGCTTAACTTGGGTTGCTCACATCAAAAAAGGGGAGATTGTTGGAACCCCAAGGTTGTTTTGATGTGATCAAACAAGTTAAGTTAGGTCTTGTGGTATTTTAACCCTGTGTCTAAGTGTGCAGGAACTTAGGAGCACAGGAAGTTTAGCAGAAGACGCAGTTAGCGAGAAGGACTGCACGAGAGAGAGCCGACGGGTTCGGTGCGTCTGAGGGACAAGGCGCTGCGGAAGAGTACACCGGCGGACGAGAAGGAAGCGTGCGGTGTTTTCGAGGGACGAGAAGCCGGAGCAGAAGATTGTTCGGGGAGCAAGAGACGCAGCTAGCGAGAAGGTCGGTACGAGAGAGAGCCGACGGGCTCAGTGCGTCCGAGGGACGAAGAGCTGCGAATGAGTACGCTGACGGACGAGAAGGAAGCACACGACGATTCTGAGGGACGAAAAGCCAGAGCTGAAGCCTGCTCGAGAAGGCCGGAAATTGAGTTCGGGTGACCCCTATTCCTGATGGTCAAGATCACCTAGGCAAGCGGAGTCGGAGGGGAAGACCCGGATCGAGACGAGTTGAACCGGAGCAGAGGGCTCGGACCGAAAAAGTCAACACTGTTGACTTTCTTGGTTCGGGCGCTCGGACCAGTCCGGGGCGCTCGGAACCCTTTCGGGCGCCCAGATCTGGATTTTATCCAGATTGCAGTCAAACACGATCTATACGAATGTGATAAAGTTGTATCTAGGGGTGTCAATTCGGGTGGGTCGGGTCGGGTTGGGTCGGGTTGAGTTTTTTTTTTTTTTTTTTAACCCAACCCGAACCCGACCCGAACCCGAGTTCAACCCAAAACACCTCAACCCGAACCCGAACCCGACCAACCCGATCAACCCGAACCCGACCCATATAACCCGAAAATCCGATTCAAAACGACTTTTTTGGGCTATTTTCCCTATAATTCTTCACTTTTATCTCAATATTCCATCATTATCATACAAACATGATATTAATATACATAAAAACATCTAAATTTTTAAAATAAAATTTGATTTAACTCTAAAAAAACCCACAAAACCCTATATTTAAGCCAACCCGGGTCAACCCGGGTCAACCCGAACCCAACCCGACCCAACCCGAAATTTTTTTACTCTCCAACCCTCCAACCCGAACCCGACCCGAACCCGAAAATGCCCAACCCGAACCCGATTTTTTTCGGGTCGACTCGGGTTGGGTCGTCGGGTCGGGTTCATTTTTGACACCCCTAGTTGTATCCCCTTCTAGGCGCTTGAAACGCTTCCAGGCGCCCCGACTAATACTATAAATTAGCCTTGGTCCGCGAAGCTAAACAGAATAAGCAATTGCAAATTCTACACTTGTGCGCTTCTCTTGTCTAGTTTAGTTTCTCATTTCTTGTACATCATTGCTGTAAGAGGTTTCTCCGCCTGAAGGAGATACTAGTGTGATTCATTTCTTAGATTAATAATCTCTTCGGTTGTAATCAAGTAAAAATTCCTGTGCCTCTACCTTTTAGTTCTTTATTTAATTTTATGCAAGTGTTATTTTAAAAAGTCCGAGAAGGGTTTTGCTTTTTATTTGTACAGGGCTATTCAACCCCCTTCTAGCCGCCCAACGCGCAGTCCAACAGTTGGTGTTGCCGACATCGAGTATGGACAACCAGAAAATCGTACGACGGAAGCTTCCTCCGTCACTTCAAAATATGCTCGGCCCGTTAAGGTACTGTGTCAGGGACACTTTACCGACAAGTCTTTTCAGGGGAAACTTTGAGAAAAATGCTCGCCTTGGGAAGCGTGCCCGTGCGTTACCGACGCTCTATATAAAGGGGAGTCCAAGTATCGGCGAAGGTATGCGATATTCACTTTTTATGCTACAGTCTTCTTGTTGCTCCGCTTTCCACTTCATCGCCAGTGACTGACTTGAGTGTCGAAGGGTCAACGCCAAGACCCCTTCCCTGGCTTGACACAAATGACCTTTCCTGGCTCAGCACTAACGTAGTTTATATTGTAGGTCGGAGCGAAATCTACATGAGATCAATGTGAGCGCCACATCCTCGATTTTCCGGCTCTTCGACTTTCGGACAAGATAAGTATCAAATTCATAATTGAGTTTCATTGGGCACTGCATGTTTGTGTTTTTCACTAAATGATACCAAATTTGAGTAGCTTTCTTGTTAACGTTATTTTTCATCTTGGATGGAATACTAAGTTGATGTTCTATTGGTATAGATTAGAAGTTGGAAAAATAATTATTTCGTTGTTGTTAGTGAGACTATAGTGATTGGATAAACCTACATGGTGGTGTTAGATGGACTTGGAGCTCAATATAGGTAATTTGGATCAAGTGGATCTGGAACTCAAGGGAAGCTCGAATCTAGGAGAGGCTTAGAGACTAAAGGTTAGGTCGGGTGACTGACTTGAGAACGGGTAGCCAAAATCAAGGTGAAGCTAAAGATCCGAAATTTATTACAAGGAAATATTCATGTATTTTATTTAAATAATTTAACACATATATACAATTTTATCTGGACAAAAAAGGAAAAATGATTTGACATGCTGGACCATGCCATTATTTGGAATCACCAGTTCGACGGTTCGGAATTATCGATTTGACAATTCGGAATTATATAGTTTCTGATAGATCAACCACTAACTTTAACCGTTCAAGATAATTATAATTTACGGTTTGAAACTGTCGGTTCATGGTTTAATTCAAAGTTAGTCCTGGTTCGACACGATTCGAAATTATTATATTAAAAAAATAAAATTATAAAATCATTTGCCACCATAAGTATTAAGAATAATCATATAACAAAAGAAAACTATTAATTAATTATTAAATAATTAACTAACACATGAAATTATTTACCGTCAAATAAACGAGCATCTCTTTTACTCTTATTATAATTATTAAAAATAATAATATAATAAAAGAAAATTATTAATTAGTTATTAAATAATTAATTAACATATAAAAATATTAATAGTTATAGTCTAATTAGTTAGGATATTTGATGCTCATCTGGGAAACCCATATTCGAGCCGTAACCCCAACAATTTATATCTATATAAAAAAAAACCATCAGTTCTAAGGTTATAGGACTCCTAATCCTTAACCAGCACCACACCTTACCAAGTTAGTTACATAGTCAATGAATAACCGATCCATTGACCCAGTTATGGGTCGGGATCGGTTAAGGCCCCGATAGGTCTAGGCACGCATGCCATAATATTTAGTTATAAAAAAAAAATAAAAGAGTAAAGAAAAGAATTACTTTAAAAAAAATAAAAAAGGGAAATAAATTCATCGTCTTCCAACACAGAGTGATTTACTATGTACTCCAATCTGCTAAATATCTTGAATATTCCAACACTCACTTAAGCAGGAATGTAAACATTGTCATTCCGTTTATTCAGGTCGGCTCAAGACATAAGTCATTAAGATCTATACCTAGGGCCCTATTATATTGGGGACTATCAAATTATATATATATGATATTAATTTGGATATTAAATATTTAAAATTATAGTTAAAATAAATTTTAGTCAAAATTTATTTTCATCGATATTTTAAATTTTTTACTAGCTAAATTATATTTGGTCAATAATTTTTAATTTTTAGATTTAACTAATAATTTTTTATTTTTATAGATTAAAGTTAAATTTTTATTTTTTTTACTTCTATTAGATTTGATTGATAATTTTAATTGTTTAATATTAAAGTTAAATTTGGTTGATAATTTATTTTTATTTTTTATTAAAATTTGACTCATAATTTTTAATTTTTTACTAATAAAATTTTAATTTAATAATTAAAATTAAGTCTAGTTAATAAATTAAAAATGTTATACTTAATTAATATTTTTTTTATAAAAATACTTTTGAAAGTCTTTCAAAAGCATATTTAACATTATGCTATTATTTCTCTCTAAATTTTATTTTTCTTTTTGATCCTTTATTATTATTATTTTTACCATTATTATTGTGTCCTTGCTCTTCGATGAGTTATTATACACACCTTTTTTTAAAATAATTTTTCGTCGATATTTACTAGCTAAATATTTTTGACTAAATAATTTAATTGATGATTTATCCAAGTTAAAATTGATAAAAGACAGCTTGGTTCACGAAGGTCTTGCCAATGTGGGATCCTAAGAAAGAGTCTATTGTACACAGTATCTATATCTACTAGACTATTACTCGAATCTATTACATTTAGGTCATATAATAATAGTTTTTACCGTTGCGTCAAGACTTACTTTCATCGAAGTTAAAATTAATTAATATTTTTTTAAAAAATAACAATTAAAATGTATATTAATAATATTATAATAATTTATTAATCATTGTCAAATTAATTAATATAAAATATTTTTTTATTTTTTATAAATTTTACTAATAAAAAAGTGAGGTTTGATATAAGATAAAATTATTACTATGTGACCTAGTTGGTCACTCCTTTCGATTGTATAAATAATCATTGGTAATGTATAAATTTGTTCTTTTAAATTTTACTAATAAAATTAGAAGTCTCTAATAATATTTTTAATATTTATTTTTTAAAAAATATTAAGGCTTTAGTTTTTTTTTCAGCCTAGGGCCTCCAGAATAATTGAGACGACCTACGCTTGTTTATCATATTTTCAAAGATGGACTTTTGAAGACTTTTTGTTAATGATGTCTACACTATGCTTCTTAATTGGAATGTATATCATGCGAATAATTTCTTTATCAATTTTTTTTTGATAAAATGGGGATCCACTTTTACGTGCTTTGTTCTATCGTGACGAATTGGATTGTGAGCAATGCTAATAGCTACTTTATTGTCATAATAAAATATCATAGGAGAGCCATTAGAGAACTTCAATTCTTCTAGTAATATCTGAAGTCATATACCCTCATATATCCCATGTGCAAGTGTTCGAAATTATACTTCTACGTTGTTTCAAACCACTACTAGTTGTTTTTTGCTTCTCCATATCACTAAGTTGCCCCAAACATATGTACAATATCATGAAATTGATTTTCTGTCTATAGAAGAACCTTCCCAATCAAAATCAGTATAAACTTCTGCCATTCTATGATATCTTTTCTTGAAAAATAAACCTTTTCTAGAGGTGCTTTTTAGATATCTTAAAAATTTTACAGGCCGTCTTAAAAAGTCATTCCTTAGGAAAATACATAAATTAACTAATAATACTTACAACAAAGGCTATATCAGGATGAGTATGTGATAGATAAATAAGCTTACCAACGAGTCTCTGATATTGCTCTAAATAAATCTCCTTTTCACCTTCAAACCCAAGATTAACATTAGGCTTCATAGGCATCTCGGCTAGCTTGCACCCCAACATACCTGTCTCTCTTAAAAGATCAAGTATATATTTTCTTTGAGAAACAACAATTCTTGCATTACTTCGAGCAACTTCCTATTGGTGCTGATAGCACAACATTAAACCTAAAATTTTGATGTATGACTAAGGTTAAAGTTAGATTTGTTGAGATCTAATGAGTTTATGTCAACTGTGTAGGAGCAGGTTACTTGACAGATTGTGAAGTCCTGGTTGAGAATCAGACAATAATTAAGTCTTAGTGGAGCAAGAAAATTAAAGCCCTGATTAGGAATCAAGGAGGACCTAAGTCTTGGTTGAGAACCAAGCAAGAAAGTCCTAGTTGGAAAATAGGTGGATGAAGTCCAAGTTAAGTCAGCTGGAAGCTAAAAGTTTGACAAACAAGTCCAAATTGAGTTAGCTGGGAGCTAAAGGCTTGGCAGAAAAGTCCAAGTAGAGTCAAATGGGAGCTAAAGGCTTAGTAGACAACTTTAAGTGGAATCAGTTGGGAGCTGAAGTTTGACAACTCACACTAGATAGGTCAATTGGGAGTTGAACATCTAGCCATATAAGTGCAAGTAACTTAAAATTTTCTATCATACTCATTACGCATAACAATTATAGGGAAGCAAAATTCAATGGTTCCAGTCGATCAGAAGGAGTTCGAGCAATTGTCTTGTGATAACTCCGACAAGCAAAGTTGGAGGATCCAGGCGATAGTAGCTAGTTTGGGGTGAACAAAGCGTACGGGCGATCAGTAGAAGATGTTCCAGCGATCTGAGCAAGTCGGGTCAAGATAATATTTGACCCTTCTCCAAGCGACCAGAGAACTCAAACAGCATTATCTACTGATAGATGTTGTAGACGCCATCATCTTACAGGCTTCCAAGGAGTCTTAGATCGATCGAAGTTTGCACGTTAGCAACAGAAGAAGGCTATATAAAGGGACTCGAGGTAGAGCTTTTAGATCAGTCATTCATTCAATCCTTTCTGTGCTCATGCTCTTTATGCTCTCGTGCTTTCTATGCTGTGACTACGACACCCTACAGCTTTGCGCTTCAATTCCTAAATGATAACACCTAGAGTATAATCTTTATTTCCTTATTGTTGTTATACTTGTGTGTTTATTGCGTGCTTATTTTTTAGATTCTTTTCTGTAAGGTTTCTCCACTCCAAAAGCTTTCTGGAAAAGATAAATTAGAAATAAAAATAATATTTTATAATTAATGTATGTGTTAATATCTGCTATGGTTGATTCACTATGAATAAATTTTGCATTCTTACATTGTTTTGCTTGATTGAATTTGTGCTAAGTTAGTACTCTTATTTCTGCTATGCTAGTTTGCTTATTCAATTATTTTAGTTATTTTTGAAAATATTAACTCATAAAATTTGTAATCGTATTCACCCCCACTCCACCCTCTCTAGCGTTGAGTTCGATCCTACACTTCAATACCTAAGAAGTATTTGAAAGCATCTAAATCTTTTAATTCAAATTCACTTGCCAAATACTTTTTCAATGATTCTATATTGGTATGGTTTGTAGGACCAAGAATGTGATAGAGGAGGGGGGGGGGGGTGTGAATATCATGCTTTAAGTGTTGGAACCCAAAGGTTATTTTGATGTGATCAAACAAGTTAAGTTAGATCATGTTGATTTTGATCCCTGTGTCTAAGTGTGCAGGAGCTTAGGAGCACAGGAAGTCGAGCGGAAGACGCGGCTAGCGAGAAACACAGTATAGGAGAGAGTCAACGGGCTCAGTGCGTCTGAGGGACGAGGTGTTGTGGAAGAGTACACTGGTGGACGAGAAGAACGCACGCGACATTCGAGAGACGAGAAGTCGGAGCAGAAGTCTGCTCAAGGAGAAGGCCGAAATTGGGTTCCAGTGAGCCTTATTTCGGTTGGCCGAAATCACCCAAACGAGCGGAGCCGGAGTGGAAGATCCAGACCAAGGCGATCAGCACTAGAGCAGAGGGCCTAGACCGAAAAAGTTAACGGGGTTGACTTTGAGGGTCCAGGCGCCCTGACCCATTCCGAGAGCCCAAAACCCTTTCGGGCGCTTGAAACCCAACTTTTATCAACATCGACGTGGGCGTTGACCATTGCGTCGGGAATAGAAATCTATCCCACTCCAGGCGCTAGGAACCCTTCCAGGCACCCTGACTAAGATTATAAATACACCATTGGTCTAGAAGCTTAACAACAACAAGCAATTTGAGTTCCAACACTTGTGCGCTTCACTTTGTTAGTTTAGCTTCATCTTTTTGTGCTTTCATTGCTGTAAGAGGCTTCTCCGCCTGAAGGAGATACTTAGTACGATTCATTTCCTTGGATTAGCAATTTCTCCGGTTGTAACCAAGTAAAATCTGTGAGCCTCGTCTTTTAGTTTATTTCTCTATTTTATTTTATACAAGTGTTCTTTTAAGTCTGAGAAGGGTTCATTTTTTTTTTATTTTGTGCAGGATTATTCAACCCCCCTTCTAGCTGGCCAATCGATCCCAACATTAAGAACTTTCTTTCCTTTTACAAAAACATTTCAAGATCAGAAACACAACAAAAAGTAAAAGACAAATAACCTAGGTGGTTACTTGGTTCACAATCCAGCGACTATTACTCCAAGGCTTACGATCCCTTTGATCATTTTCAGTCAAGAAATACACTAATGCTCTCCTTCTAAGAATCTTTTGAAGAAAGAGAAAAACTTACTACAAAAGAAAAAAGAGATCACACTACTATCTATTTAAATGAAATGCAAGTAATATAAACATTACCGAAATAATTTAATAAAATTTGGCGTTGGTTGTTGGAGAGTAAATTAGTGCAATAGACTTGTAGAGCTTTGCTTCAAATAGCGAGACAAAAGAGTTGGACTACATAATTATTATTCTAAGTATCAAATCTCGAGGCTCTTTTATACACTTTTTCTGGTCGACTAAACACCTTGTTCAGTAGACTGAACCCAATCAAATCTCATCGTGTCCGTGCTTAATTTCAAGATTTTTTGGTTGACTAAACCTCTAGATAGGTCGATTGAACATGATCATTCTTTGCTTGCTCTGATCCAATTAGATCAATCTTGTGTGATCCACTTGATTGTTCAACTGATCCACCTAATCAATCAACTGAACTCCAAAGGATTCCTTTGTTGATTGATCCGATCGATTCCAATTCCTAGTTTCCATATGTGTTTAGTCAATTGATCCTCCTGTTTAGTCAACTAAACTTTTGTTTTCTTCTAAGCTCAGATCGAAACTAATCTCTGCTTATCCTCTTTGGATCGATCCACTAAACCACCCTACTCAATCAATTGAGCCCTTTAGCCACAAGAGACTTTGTTTTTCTACAAAACAAAGCTAGCATACAATAATAATAATAGTTTTGTAAATAGAATTAGAAACAAATATGTATGCATAAATTATTTTGACAGTTAAAACTGTCTGATCTTGATTTAGAAACCCTCGTTAGTTTCTTTAGTAGGATCAATACTTAAGGTTTATCCCAAATGTGATGCACCCTCTCTATCTTTCAAAATTGAAGGTCTCTCAAAGACTTACCTTACATGCTAAACATATGGTCTAACTGACCTATTTCGACTTCCTTCTACTTAGTGTCCGATCAACCTGATCTACTAAAACTTTCTTGCTACACCAAATTAGCACAATAGAATAGAAGTAATAATATAAAATATTATGCTTCGATCATTCAAATACACTGGTTTGATTGACCGCGTGAGATCGATCGAAAACCTTGTTTCAATCACATTTGTTTAGAGTTGATTCCTCTAAGACTTCTGACTACCTAGGATTTACTCTCCTAGAATTTTATCTTTGCTAAACATCAGATCATCCTTGACCTGCTTGGGTTGTTTTCCTTGCTAGACATTTAGTCATCCTACAGCTACTTGGACATTTTTTCTTTGTTAGACATCTGATCAACCTTGTTATGCTTGGACTTTATCTTTTTCAGACATTCGCTCACCCTTAACCTACCTGAACTTTTCTCTTTCTAAGCATCTAGTCAACTTTAACTTGCTTGGACTTTCTCTTTGCCAGTCATCCTATCAACCTTGACCTAACTCAACTTTGCCTTTGCCTAGGTCAGTCTTGACCTATCAAGACTTCTCACTTGTCTGCGAAGCTCTGGTCAATATTGATCTGCTTAGATTTCTCACCAACTCATTTCCCTGTGCGAGGCATCCAATCAATCTTGACTTGACTGAACTTTTCCAAGTAAACATATTGTCATACAAATATCAAGACCTTGGAGGTCGATTGCACCAACATGATCATCACCAATAATATTTATATTATCCACATATACTATAAGAATGGATTTTCTCACATTCTTAGATTTTTTGTAAAACAAAGTATGATATGATCACACTTGGAGAAATTCTTTACCTTTTACAACTCGAATAAACTTTTCAAACCATTCTCTTGGTGATTGCTTCAAGCCATAAAGTCATTTTCTCAATTTAAACACCAAATTATCCCCTTTTTCAAAACCTGGAGGAGGATCCATATACACTTATTCATGTAAATCTCATTTAAAAATATATTTTTTATATCTTACTGTTGAAGAGGTCAATCAAGATTTGTTGATAGTGATAAGAGAACTCAAATTAAATTGAGTTTAAGTACAAGAGAAAATGTTTCCTTGTAGTCTAAACCATATGTTTGAATGAAACCTTTAGCAATGAGCCTTGCTTTGTATCGGTTAACACTACCATCAACATTGAATTTGACCGTGAATACCCACTTGCATCCCACTAGTTTTTTTTTCCCATTAGGCAGTTCTAGATTTTCCCATGTACCATTCTTTTCCAAGGCTTACATTTCTTCTTAAATAGCTAATCTCCACTTTCAATTTGCAAGTATGTTTTGAATCAAGTCTTAGCTTTATATTCGAGTCTGGATTTGTTGTATACGACTCTTTGAGTTCCATGTATCATGTTAAGGTACGTGGAGCCCAAAGTGAATTATTTCAACAATCTCTTAAGTTCTTGAACTTGAGTTTTCAAAGCAGAAATTCTCTTCCTCAAGTTTCTAGACTTGATTTGAGGTTCATCCTGAACTTGTTAGTTGAAGAACTTGGGCTAGTCCTCTCCTCAAGGGATTTTACTTCCTTTTGGAGTGATTTGACTTAGATATTAGACTTAGTTAATTTTTTAGTCAAGCATGTGTTGGAACCCAAGGTTGTTTTGATGTGATCAACAAGTTAAGTTAGGTCTTGTGGTGTTTTAACCTTGTGTCTAAGTGTGCTTAGGAGCACAGGGGGTCGAGCAAAAGACTCAACTAGCGAGAAGGACGGCACAGGAGAGAGCTGACGGGCTCGGTGCGTCCGAGGGACGAGGTGCCGCGGAAGAGTACACGGGCGGACGAGAAAGAGGCGTGCAATGTTTTCAAGGGACGAGAAGCCGAAGCGGAAGGTTGCTCGAGGCTGGAAGTTGGGTTCGGGTAAGCCTTATTCCAGATGGTCGATATCACCCAAGCAAGCGGAGCCGGAGCAGAAGACCCGGACCGAGGCAAGCTGAACTGGAGTAGAGGGCCTGGACCAAAAAAGTCAATATTGTTGACTTTCTTGGTCCGGGCGCTCGGAACCATTCTGGGCGCTTGGACCAGTCCGAGGCGCCCGGATCGAGATTTCATCCAGATCATGATTAAACGCAATCTATAAGAAAGGGATAAAGTTTTATCTCCTTCCCAGTCACCTGAAACCCTCCAGGCGCCCTGACCAAGGCTATAAATACAGCCTTGGTCCAGAAGCTTTTCAATTCATTCAAGCAATTAGCAAACCAACACTTGTACACTTCCACTTTTAGTTTAGCTTCTATTATTGTATGTCATTGTTGTAAGAGATTTCTCCGCCTGAAGGAGATACTAGTGCGGTTCATTCCTTGGATTAACAACCTCCTCGATTGTAACCAAGTCAAAATTCTGGTGCTTCTACTTTTCTAGTTCTTTATTTAATTTATGCAAGTGTTTCTTTGAAAGTCCATGAAAGGTAGTTTGTTTTTATTTGGGCAGGCTATTCAAACCCCTTTCTAGTTGACCAATGCGTCCCAACAAGTGGTATTAGAGCCAGGACGCTTTAGGAGGACTAACCGCCGATCGAAGCACAAATAAATGGTTGGACCAAGCATATACCCGCCGAAGTTCGAAGGGGAATTCGCTAGCTGGAAAAAGCGAATGCAGGTATTTTTCAAAACAGACCTTGAGTTACGTTTGATTATGAAATTGAGTTTTGTAGCACCCAAAGGTAAGGAAGAATACTAGTGGACAAAAAAAGAGCAGGGTCGACTACGTGGCAAATGGCAAAGCAGAGTTCCATCTACTTAGCGCCCTTCCGCCACAAGAAGTAAACCGGATCGACACCTATAATTCAGCAAAGGAACTTTGGGAGAAGTTTCTTGAACTACACGAAGGGACGCCCGAAGCCAAACTCGCAAGATGGGATTTACTTCGCAACCAACTCACAAACCTGCGACTTGAAGAAGATGAGACAATTGCACATCTACACTCGAGAATTAAAGAGCTCATCACCAAACTTTCGAATCTCGAAGAAAAGGTAAATAACAGAGATTTGCTAAGGTATGCACTCAATTTTTTTCCTAGAAATACTAAATGGGCATCACTAATAGATGCTTTTTTTATATATCTAAGGACTTAGAAATTATTTCCTTAGAAGAATTATTTTTCACATTTGAAGTGCATGAATCGAGATGTGTAGGTACTAAGGAGCCGAAGCACAACATCACCATAAAGGCATCGAGAGACGAACAACACTTAGAATCCTCTCTCGACGATGAAGAACTGGTAATGATGGCAAGACATTTTAAGAAATTATGTAAATTTAGGAAAACTAACCATCTGCAGGGTAGAAAGAAAATGACGATCTGATGCTACCACTGCAACGAAGAAGGGCACGCCAAAGACAACTGCCCCAAGCTAAGAAACAAGGACAAAGGAAAAAATCCTATCCAACTGAACAAATTCAAGACACTAAAAGTGACGTGGGACGATACGTCGTCCGAATCGGAAGTCGAGGTCTTCTCCGGACTTGCATTAATGGCAAGTCATGAAGACGAGGATTATGATTCAAGCTCATCCGAAATGAGCATCGAGAGCATCGATGAAGGGGGAGCTACGTTGGAAGAAAGCAGCAGTTCAGGGGGAGACACGGATAACGAGATCGACAAGGTAAGTCAGGTACGATCTCTTCCTCTTGACAAATTATTTAAGTTTGTTAAATTATTAACTAAGGATTGCTGTAAGTTAGAAAAGGAGATTAAAATTTTAAAAGTAATTCTAGCTAAATCTTGCCCATTAGAAGAATTAGACAAAGTAAAATTAGAAAATGAAAATTTGAAAATACAAGTAGATAACTTGAAAAATCATACATGTTCATCAAATACAAGCTATAGAAAATTCACTAATTTAAATTGGTATTATAGATATCACAAGAGACAAATTAGGAATATTCTAAAAAGATATGTCCTTAAGAAATTCTTAGTTAATCCAGTTGGCTGGAACCTATATTGATTTTCAAAGTCTTGTTTAATCTAAAAACTTTGAATTAGACTCAGCGCTTTCAACGAGAAAATTAGACGTTAAATTTTTTTGTGAGGCTTTGTCTAAGAAAGTGGTTATTGCTCCAATAACCAAGAAGGTCTAGTGCCTCGCCACTACCTGGAAGCCAAAATATTGAAATAAAATATTTAATTAACTTACATAAAGCATTAAAATTGAAATTAAATAATACTTTAAAAAGTTTTTTTAAACATTATTTCTAAAAATGACTTAATTTTTTTTTAATCATATAATTTTTAACTTATAAAATTTTCTTTCTTTAATTTTTTTTAAGTTCTCAAAAATATTTATGCTTGCAAAATTTCTTCTAGAATATTTTTTTTGCAAAGTTGTCTAAACTTAGAATTTTTTTAAGTATTGAAATAAGTTGTTGCAAATTTTTTTTGATGATATCGATAATTTTCAAAATTTTCAAAGTTTTCAAATTTATTACCCTTAGAGTTTTTCTTGTTACCCCATTTTTTTATGTGATCAAAGGGGGAGAAGGAAAAGGTTAAGTCTAGGGGGTAGATTATAATTTCTTTATTTTTTGCACTTTATTGCAATATTATTTATTTTTCGTTTATGTCTATTTACCATACCTTAACTTAGGTTGCTGACATCAAAAAGGGGAAGATTGTTGGAACCCCAAAGTTGTTTTGATGTGATCAACAAGTTAAGTTGGGTCCTGCGATGTTTTAACCTTGTGCCTAAGTGTGCTTAGGAGCATAGGAGGTCGAACAAAAGATGCAGCTAGCGAGAAGGACGATATGAGAGAAAGCTGACGGATTCGGTGCGTCCGAGGGATGAGGTGATGCGGAAGAGTACGCGGGTGGATGAGAAGGAGGCACGCAGCATTTCCAAGGGATGAGAAGCCGGAGCGGAAGGTTGCTCGAGAAGGTCGGAAGTTGGGTTCAGGTGAGCCATATTCTGGATGGCCGAGATCACCTAAGCAAGCGGAGTCGGAGCGGTAGACCCAAACCGAGGCGAGCTGAACCAGAGCAAAGGGCCCGGACCGAAAAAGCCAACATTGTTGACTTTCTTGGTCCGGGCGCTCGGAACCCTTCCGAGCGCCCGGACCGAGATTTCATTAAGATCACAATCAAATACGATCTATACGAAGGGATAAAGTTTTATCCCCTTCCCAGGTGCATGAACCCTCTAGGTGCCCCGACCAAGGCTATAAATACAGTCTTGGTCCAGAAACTTTTCAATTCATTCAAGCAATTAGCAAACCAACACTTGTTCACTTCCACTTTTAGTTAAGCTTCTATTTTTGTACGTCATTGTTGTAAGAGGCTTCTCCGCCGGAAGGAGATACTAGTGTGGTTCATTCCTTGGATTAACAACCTCTCCAGTTGTAACCAAGTTAAAATTCTGGTGCCTCTACTTTTCTAATTCTTTATTTAATTTATGCAAGTGTTTCTTTGAAAGTCCGTGAAGGGTAGTTTGTTTTTATTTGGGCAGGTTATTCAATCCCCTTTCTAACCGACCAACGCATCCCAACAGCATGTAATCGTATCATATATTTTTTTGATTAATGAAGAATTTATCTCGATGTTTGGTTCGTCTGAAATAGATGTGAATCTGTGGCTTGACTCGAACTCAGGTTCGGACTTGAATTTGGACTCAACTTTAGATTCAGACCTGACCCCTTGTTTTCTTGCCATTAGGGCTAGGAAGCTCATTTGAGTTTGTTCTTCTTCATCTGATTCTTCTGTCTAAGACTTGCCCCACGTTGCTTTCAGGGTCTTCTGTCTTCTTTGCTTTTTTGTCTCCTTTGTGTTTGGATATTTAGCCTTGAAATATCCTTTTTGATTGTACCCATAGTAGATCATCTCTGACTTGACCTTTGTGGTTCAGTTCGAACCTGGTTGCTTGGTCTTTGATTGGATCATCTTCTTGATATCATACTTGGTGAACTCTTTCTTCTTTTTGAGTATTTCCTAACTAGGTTGACTAGTTCAAAGGTGATATCCTTGTCATCTTTTGAATTTGATTCATCTTCGGATTCAGGTTCAGGTCAAGACTTGAGCTTTGGCTCATTGTTCTTGATTTTTCTGCAATTAATGCAATACCCTTCTCGGACAAATTTGTATTACACTGCTCATGTCATGCAAATTCTGAAAAAAAGTTTGTATAACTTAACTTTTGAAAGATCCCGAGAAACTTTATAAGCATCTATCATAGATGCCCACAATGTGTTTCTCAGAAATGCTTTCAATGTGTACTCAATTATGTCTCAATTCTCAACTTATTGTCTGATCGAGTTGAGTCTGTTAAGGAGGTCCTGGATTCGGTCATATAACTAACTTGCTGACTCACCTTGTTGCATTTTAATACTATACAATTTATTTAAGAGTAAGTCACACTTGTAAACCATGGTGTCGAAAGTTCCTTAGTGTAATTTGACTAGTTTGTCCCATAAGTCCTTCACGCTGATGAATGGTCCGACTCGGTTGATCTCTTCCTTTACCAAAGTGCATTGGAGGTTTTGAGTGGCTTTGTCTTCAACTTTGATATTCTTCTTGGTAGCGCGATGTAGTACTTGTGATTTTGGTGGCCTGAGTCAAGCTTATAAAGAGGGGCCCCCTTACAATGTCATACTGCTATTTTAGCTACAAAAATTATCCACACTTCAAAATATGGTCTTCCTTTTGACGTGGGATCAAAATTTGTTAGCAAGTCTAGAAAATGTACAGTAAAATAAAGAGTTGAATAACATGCGTATTTTGAAATGTAATAAAATAAATAAATGTTATTAGTAATCATTTAATACAATACGTCTTTCTTTCATTTTATCTACAACAGTACAATGCATATTGCTATCATTTCTTAGTGAGCCTACAACATGTAAATTAAAATATGAAATTAAATAACATTTAATATTGTAAAATATAATCAAATAAAAAGATATATATTACCAATAATCATTTAAATAGAACATGCCTAGTGATTTTGGCTGCAAAAATATCAATTAAGATTGTATAATCACGATGTTTAACTATTTTCTTTTCAATATACAATATTACCAATCCATTTAATCTTTCTTGTAACATGGTTGCTCAAAGATATATTTTAATCAACTTAACTTGGAAAAACTCCTTTCTACAGATGCCACAGTCAATAAAATTCTATAGGCAACATGAATATTTGGATAATAGTTATCCATATTTTTTAGATAATTTAAAATATCTAATGCTTTTTTTTCTTCCATCGATAAAGACTACTTCAATGTCTTTATAGATCATGTATCTCAAAGACTACTTCTATATTGATAACTCCATATATAGATCATCTCCATCAATGTCTGATTTGCCATTATATCTCAAAGTTTCTTTAAGTTTTTTTATAAGATTTCATTAGGCTATCATCAATAGCAAACTTCAATCTCTTTGGATTGAACAAAAACCCAAATGTTTCTTCATATTCTAAAATTGTCCAAATTGAGTTTTTAGTGTAGAAATAGCTTGATCCAAAAAATAACTAACTATAAAAGATTCTTCAGCTAATTGCATCACATTTATATTATTACTTTCATCAATTTATTTCTTTCTTTGGATAATACATTTTTCTTTGAATGTAGCTTCAATCTCCATTTCTTCCGTCATTTGCTTTGTTTCCATCATGAACTTATCAAATCCAAACTCTCTATACTCTTCAAAAGTAAGAATAATTCATTTTAATTGTTTAATTGCAACATCAATGTTCATATTTTTGCTTGAAAAATTTACTGATCGTATTGATTGCATGCAACAACTTGTACCAAATTACCATGCCAAGTAAAAATTTAAAATTTCTAAGTTCATATGTTGCCAATGATTCAGCTTCACTCTTTATTTTTGGATCTTGACTCATTTGTACCAAATCAAGTAAAGCATCTCTAATTTTTGATGTTTATTCTTTTATAGTTTTCACGGTTTCAACATGACTTTTCCAATGAGTTTGTGACAATGTCTTAATTGTCAAGTCTTCTACGTGATCTTTAAAAACTTTTTGACGCTTGGTAGAAGAGGAAAAAAAATGTATAGATACGTTTATCACTCTAAACATAGATATAGCTTTAGAACAACAATTTGAAGGATTGATAGGGAACAATAGAGGGGGGGGTGAATATCACTCTTTAAAACTTTTTATTTTCTTGTAAAAGAAAATTAGAATAAGTAGCAAAAAATAGAATCAAAAAAGAAAGACAAGTGACTCGGGTGGTTACTTGGTTCGGAGCCTATGTTGACTCTTACTCTAAGACCTGTGATCTTTGATCACACGGTTAGATAAGTCACTATAACTCTTCTTTCCGAAACCTTTGGAAAGAAGCAATTCGTACAATGAAGTTATAAGATAGTAACAACCTATTATCTTATATGAGATTAAGTACAGTGCAAGCTAAATATAAATATACTGAAAAGAATAGCGATGAAGATCGTCGATACTTGGTTGGAGTAGTAGCTTGCTTGATGATGAGTAGCAGAGTAGTAGCATGAACAGAGACTTAGCATAGAGATGAAACAAAAACTGATACCTTGCCTCGGACCTCGAGCTCCCTTTTTATAAGCATGGTTCAATCAATTAAAAAGTCTTTCGATCGACTGATCCTCCTATCGTTGACTGAACCCCATGGTTTCCTTCCTTACTGAGATCCAATCTTCACATATTTATGAGCATTAATTGATCGTTTGATCGATCACTTTTTTCGGTCGACTGAACAGTGCACTTTCCCTATTCACTAAGATTCATAGTTAATTCTTCATTAATGTGTTAATCGTTTGGTCGATCAATCCTTGGGTTTGGTTGACCGATCAACCTGGCTTTCTTCTTTGCTTCGGCTCGATCTGATCTCTACCATGTCATCATGGTTCAGTCGACCAATCTACTTATTTGGTTGATCGATCAAGTTTTTGACCAAACTCTACTTTGGTCTGATCTCTGGTCTAAGTCAACCTGGTTCGGTCGACCAATCCCTTTATTCGGTCGACTGATTAGGCCGATTCCTACAAAACAGAGTTAAATAAAATATGTTCCTTCAAAACAAAGGTTAGTATAGTATAGTATGATGCATGAGTAGTAAAGTATTAGTAGACAATAAACTTGTCTTGATCTCAACTTGGAAACCTACCAGTTTCTTCAATTGGATCAGTGACTTAGGGGTTTCTCCCTTTTAGAACACGACCTCACTGTAACTCCTCTCCAATTATTTACCTTAACTTACCTTCCAAATATTTGGTCCTCCAGACTTATTTAGACTTTCTCTACTCAGTGTTTGATCGCCTGATCTACTAAGACTTTTCTTGTAATACTACATTAGTCAGCAGCAATAATAGTAATACAGAATACTATGGTAAAATTAAACTTAGATTTACCAAGATTCGCTGGTTCAGTCGACCGCGTGCAGTCAATCGAAAACCATCTAATCAACCTTGCCTGGAGTTCACTTCTCCAAGACTTCTTGTTACCTAAGGTCGCCTCCTCTTAAGATTTTCTCCATTTGACTTTATTCACCAGAACCTAGAGTTACCTCTCTCAAGAGTTTTTCTCCACCTAACTTCACTCACTAGGACCTAAGGTTATCTCCCCCTAGAATTTTCTCTATTAGATTTTAAGAGATGTTCTAAGGCAATCACCTTACGATTTTTACTAAATATATATTAACTATTTGAGTGTATATTATATGTTTGATTATATTAAACTCATTTACTAAATGTCTGCAATACAATTCATAGCATAAGAGAAATTGTGATTGGATCATAACAAGTGATTATCTCTACATATGTAATTATGAATGTATTGAAATTTTTCTAGTCGTCGAATTGATGCATTCAGACATCATCAATTCTATAAGACTAACACGAGTTATACTCCTTGGTTCGTCAAGCAGCTATTTTCTCACTGGCTAGAGACATTGGGATGTCGAGAGTTAAACGTGGATGCTAGTTATGGTAACTAGTTCATTAGAGTGATTCATTGTAAGACTTCATATGATTATCTATATATATGGATATGTCTATAAAGTTCTTACTACAACTCGAATGTAAGTTTCCTTCTACTTGAGGTATACAAGTCATCATGGTCATGGAGACTTATACTTTGACATCTTAAGCAAGCACCTCATTGAGATGTGGACCCGAGATGATTGAGTATAAGTCGAAATGCCCAAAAATATTTGGATAGCCCACAGAGGATTCACTGCTCCTTGCGAGAAGATATATACCCTATGGTCATTCGTTAGGATTATTACTCAAAGTCTCTGACTAAAGCATCACATGTTAAGAGTACAAGACTCTTTTACATATGTACTAGTAATTTGAATCCGTAGAACGAGGAAGTATTATATGGACTAGGTGTGATGTAGTCAGTCTAGTGGGGATAGACATATAGACCATGTCCTGAACTAAGTGAGTATAAGACGAGTGAAAGGAACAAGACATGACTCACTATAGCTACTGAAAGATTTATAATTAGTTTTAAGATCAACTATGATTTTCTGGATAATTGGGGATCATGATGTACTACTAGGTGTCATTCATGATTGTTCTATAATTAAGTAGTTAATTATGGATGACCAAGATAAACTGATAACCTATTGAGTCACACGTACTAACGAGTCTCTAAAAGACGTGAAACAAGTTAAAAAATAGGATTCTTAGATAAAGAAATAAATATTTGGTTGAACTATATATAAGATAAATATGAAAATATTTGTCATAATGGAAGCACGGATGAGCTACATCTCTTATGGTAGAGTTGAACCATATTTGATTTAATCATGAATTAGTCATGAACCAACTTGGTTTAGTTGTGAACCAAACCAAGAAGTTAATGAATTAATTTTTAGTTAAGGGATAATGCGTTGGATTTAGATTTTCTAATCTAACTTATTAAAGAGGATTATATATAGATATAATTGGGAGAGAATTAGATACAAGTTTTATTATTTGGTTGGTTGACTTTTGGAAATCCAATCCTCCTCTCCCTCTCCTCTCTCTCCCTTGCGTGCTTCTCTTCTTTTTCCTCTTGATCCCTCTTCTTCACTCGTGGCTAGTAACTTTCGAAGGAGAGGCTTGTACTTAAGGAGTTGTCTTGAGGAACTCGACATGGATACAAATAGAGGCGAGATTCGACAACGTAGCTACAGTTGATGCTCTTCTCGTTACAGGACATCTGTAAGATATACCTAACATAAATTTATTTCCTGTAAACTTTTAACTATGTGATCATGTTTGACATGTTATATCCTTGAATGCGTGTGGTGTGTGTGATGTAATAATTAGGAATTATTATTATTTTATTTTCCGCTGCACATGTTTACGAAACGTGTTCTAGCACGCACCCACATCGAGCATATCCCAACATTCTCCACCTGACTTCACTCACCAAAACTCAGCATTGGATTGTCCCACCAAGAATTCAATATCGGGTCCTCTAGATCTATCGAATTCTTCTATCTAGCTTCCATGATCTACTGAGATTTTTTTTACCTATCCACAACTAGGACTTCCCTTACCTAACCGCAGTTAGAACTAGTCAGTCGGTTGACTTCTCACCCTTGCCCGGCTACGACTAGGACTTCCCTTTATCAAGCTCCATTAAACATATTTGTCAGACATTAAAACCTTGGAGCTCGATTGCACCAATATAATTAGCCATATAATATAATGCCAAATTTAGACTATGACACCTACAAGGTGTATAAAAGGCTCTATGATTTATTTCAAGTCATGTTTTTTTGCACTACATTATACTTACCTTTCATATGGATCTATTATCATACCCCTACCCTCTTATATCATCAATATTAAGCTCAACATCAGTCAATATAGTTTTTAGTAAAAAGTTAAAATCTAGAAGTGGCATCCACTTTTAAAAAAGCTACCTAGTATTCTTCAACCACAACAGAGTTTGTTGGATTATCTACACAACTTATTACTATTGGTGTAGTTAGAATCAATGATCAAACTCATATTTTGATGAATGACAAATGACTTAAAGTTAGATGTTATGTTTTTTAACCCGTTTACCAAGTATATAGTACTGAAAGACTTGATGGAACTCGCCAATAGACTGAAGTCCAGTTAGGTCTGAAGGACCTGATAACTAGAACGGGAAGACAAGATAGGTTTATATTTAGTAGAAAGTCCAGTTGGGTCTGCGGGACCTGATAACTGGCTGAAGTCCAGATGGAGCATCTAGCATGAAGTCCTGGTGGGTTAAGTGTCAAGTAACTCTGCAATGGTAAGTAAGGTAAACACTGGAGGAGAGTAATCCAGTGAGGATGAGTCCCAGTGGGACTGTAGGCACTAGTCCATCTTAGATTCATTTTAGAAGTCTAAGCCGAGACTATGACTAGATCCTAGCCTTAGTAAGATAGGATCTAATTAATAATATTCTCTTATTTCTATTATGTTAACTCTGTTTTGCAGGGTACATTTGTTATTGGGCTAACGAATTTTATAGGAGCTATAATGCATAACTCAACCTCGGATGAATAGTTCTTGATATGCCTCAGAGCTGTGGGGAGGTGACTCGGAGCTCAGTAGAGGCACCTTCGACATGGTGGACGCATCCTCGTGCGAATAAACTTCAGGAATAGAAGTTCGTTGACCGAAGGCGCCCTGAAGCACATTGGAGGTGCCTTGGAGCGCATTGCGGCGCCTCAAAGCCATTGGAGTCTTCCTCGTGTGGATAGAAACCGAAGACCTCAGATTGGATAAGCACCATTGGAGGCGCCCTAACCCATTGGAGGTACCTCCAATGGTATATAAAAAGAGGTCTTCGGCCAACATTAAGAAATAACTTTTATATGCTAATCCTTGATTGTCTGACTGCTCTGACATCGTCTTACTACCGTGCTACGATGCTGCTATACCCAACTACTGTAGACGGACCAACACCAATGCACGAGCATATTCAGATCTCCGTCTAAGTATTGGGTAACATTTTATTTACAGTTAATTATTGTATAAAGAAAAGTGTAGGTGTTGTTACACTTTCTTCTTTGATTTGTGTATTCAATTACAACTTGATAGTGGATTACCTAATGATAGGTCCAAAGGGTCTGGGTGTGGGAGTATGAGTCATGGAAGGCTCCGAACCAAGTAAAAATTGATTGCGTTCTATTTTTCTCTTTTATACTTAGCTATATTCCGCTGCACACTCATTTTTAAGAAGCTGAAAAAGAATGAGTTTTAAAATCATGTGATACACCTCCCCTCTCATGTACTTATGATCCTACAATTACAAGAGGCAATTGCTCCTCGTGACTTATGTTTAGAGTGCAATATAGTATAATTGAGTAATATTTTGCTTCTTTGTTTTTTCTAAGAATTGTAGTTTTTTTACTTCATTTACCAACATCTGAATCAATTCATTTTAAATTGTTGGACCAAGATATGTGTGTTGTGTCTCATGTGCTTAAATATGTCATATATGCTCTTGTATTATTAGATTGAACTCAGCAATCATTTCAATCATTTGCAGCTTTTCACAATTTTCTAGAGAAGCTAGATTATTTTTTGCAAGTCTATAGGCAACAATCATTAACCTCTTTAACACTAATCTCCAATATTCTTTTTCTTTATTAATTTCTATCTGAATACTATCATCAATTACTTTATTTTTTTCTAATTTATTCTATGCTGTTATACAACAATAACTAGCCATTTTCTATCTTTTTTTCTTCATTTTACATTATCCGCTCATAATGCAATGCATCAAAATGTCTACCAGCTTTATCTTTAGGAATCAAGATGCCATCAATAATAGTTGGACTTTTCTCACTAAAAAATCTCTCAAATTTTGATCATTATGCCCATTTTCTAAGATCATCAAAATTCAAATATGAAAGACTCTCTTCTTCTATCACTAAACAAATTGGAAATTTATAACAAATTTTGCAATAATTTTAAAAAAAAATTCATTGTAAAAATAATCTATGATGAATTCTACGACAAAAAAGTTTTCAACGGGAATAAGTCATCGCCAAAATCTAAGATGAAATATTGTAAATTTGTTGCCAAATCTGTGATGAATTATGTTTTCATTACCAAGTTCGTTGCAAGTTTGTAATAGAAAAAAAATTCGTTGCACAATTCACCATACGCAAATCTGCAGCGGACAACAATGTTTGTCCCAGACTTGGTGATGAATACTATTTTCGTCGTAGATTTACAACAAATATGAATTCGTGGCCAAATCTTGGACAAAACCATGTTCGTCTCAAATTTACAATGAATATGGATTCGTAGCTAAATATGGGATGAAGCCATTTTCGCTACAGATCTGCAACGAATATGGATTCGCCACCAAATCTGTGACGAAACCATTTTCGTTGCAAATTTGCCATGAATCCAGCTTTTGTCATGAATTTGGGGATGAATTCGTGGATTCGTCACAGATTTGGCGATGCCTCCATGGATTTGTCACTGATATTATATAATAACTAAAAACTAAATAAAAGAATTAGCAGATTGGCGATGAATCCATGGATTCGTCACTAAATCCGTGACCAATCAACGGATTCGTTACCAAATCTGTGATGAATCTGTGCATTCATCACAGATTTGCAAATTGACGACGAAATTGACGATGAATCCATGGATTCGTCGCAAATTTTAAAAAATTAATTAAAAATAAAAAAAGAATTAGTAAACATTTGCGAGATTATTTTAGCAAAATTTTAGAATTTTGCAACGAATCATTATAAATTTTCCAACGAATTTAGAATTCGTTGCCAAATTTTGCAATGAATTTCAATTTCATTGAAAAAGTTTGTAATAATTATAAATTTGTTGTAAAATTTGCAACAAATATAAAATTCGTTGTAAATTTTGTAACGAATTTAGATTTCATTGCAAACCTCTATGATGAAGCTTAAATTTGTTGCAAATTTTGCAACAAATTTAGAATGTCACAAAATATGCAACAAATTTTAAATTGCTTGCAAAATTTGTGATGAAACTTATATTTGTCACAAATATGCAATGAATATTTATTTTCGTCGCTAATTGACAACGAATTTTGCGATGAAAGTGTTTTTATTGCTAATTTGCGACGAAAAGTTTTTGTTGCTAATGTCATTGCTAATTTGTTACGATTTCTATTTTTGTCACCAATTTTAATACAGTTTGACGATGAAAATATTTCGTCACTAAATCATTATTTTTTTGTAGCATATAGTTTCAACCTGAACATAAAAAAAATATTATCATTATTTTCTTCATCTAAGTCATTCATAATTTTTTGTTCAACACGATCATGTTTTTAATCTTCTTTTCCCTAACCATTTTGTTATTAATATTAAAATATTTATTAATATCTTCTATCTACTTTGAATAAGTGTCTCTTTTCTTTATTTTCATTTTTAAGATCCAGATAAATGTTTTGGAGTCATGATAATATATTATTGCCTAAAAAATAAAACAATTTGTAAGAACTAAGAAATAATAATACATTTGTAAGAAATAAATAAATAAATAATAAGAGGGGAAAAGAGAAAAAGTTTAAAGGATAATCAAAAAATTCATTTATCAATTTTTACCTTCAATCAGTAGTTGTACATAAACAATAACTTTCTTGAACAGGACACTAAAAGGTTCCTTGGTTTTGTTTGGCCAACAAGAGAATGTTAGCTCCAACAATGAGCAATGATGGATAGCAACACTTGTTGCATTGAACAACAAGCAATAATCTGAGTAAGGCGAGCAAAAAGGCCGAAGGGATTGCTATAAATCGTTGTACTATTGTGAAAAGTGGAATTGCTCCTGTGAAGAGAGGAAACAAAAACTTACTACTCTTGATGCTTGTCATTGGTGACTGGGAGATGAAGAAAGTTGGTTGTTGTTGGTTGGCTGAAAAAAGAAGAAAATAGCAACGTTGTTGTCATCATCAAAGAAGAATAGAGTAGAGGGAATAACGAAGAAAATAAAGGTAGAAGGAAAAAGGAGAAAAAGTTGACGTCATGAGGCAGTGGGTTGCTGTGTCCTGTGTGAGGGGAGAAGAAGAGGAAAGACCAAGTTTTCTCAAAAACACCCTTATGAACTTGATTCACCCTAACTTGATCAAATTAAGTCTAAATCAATCCTGATTTAAACTAATATAATTCTTCTCTTCATGTCTATTCGATGGATTTAGACCGAACCCAATCCAATTTAAATTCCACATTTTCATTTCATGTTTGACGATTTAATTCGTTTATTTAATTTAAAATTTAATATTTAACAAAGTTTTTAACAAATTGAGAATTCTAACGTATCATACTAATATAAATAATGGACTAATTTTTGGCTCCCTCTAGAAAGTGGGCCTGAGGCGAGCACCTACTAGGTCTCACCTCATGTCTCGGCCTGGGTGGCGGTGTCCCACTTGTCACATCCGAGTGGTATTTCTTTATCATGGGTGGGGAGCATGAATCTAGCTTGGATTATGATTCACATCTCCACTAGATGAAACTCCATTGACCCTTCCAGTAGTCAAAATCATCACTGGAAAATAGAGGCAGTTAGACCATGTTGTACCCTTCTTGATGGTTCATTCATAAATCTTGCAAGGAAAAAAAATGAGAAAAAATGTACCAAGGATTAGTTTTGGATTAGTAGTGCGGGAGAAAAAAAATAAAGAAAAGAGAGAAATAAAGTAAAATTATTTTTGCTTGAATGGTGGTACACCAATTCAAAGTGCCCTGGGTTGAAAAGCACTAGGGGGGGAGGGGGGTGAATAGCGCGTCACTTTTTCTTGCTTTAAAGCTTCTTTTAGCTCTTTTTCAAATTAAGTAGCAGAAACAAATAGAAACAAAACACAACACAATAATACCTTTATTTTTATTTGGTTCATAGCATGTAGCTACTAGAAACAATCCACTAATTGTTTGAGAGATTGGTCTTACAAAAATCTATGAAAAGGTAACACATTTAACATTCCTTCATAAGATGAAGAGAGAAGACAAAATGAATACATTAAATATATATAGACAAACGAAAAGACGATCCAGAGCTTGAGCTCAGTTGTTGGAGCAACATCTCAGTGTAGAGATGATATTTCGGAGAGAGGCGCAACAAGGGAACTTGAGCAATGGATGAAGAAGACTTGGCTTAAAGGCTTCTTTTATAGATTCGGATCAGCCTATTGATATGTCTGATTGGTATATCGATCATGTTGGAAAATGGATTTAGATTTGGTCGATCGGCCTATAGATCCTCGGGATCAGTCTATCGATCTATCAGTCCTCCAACCTATTTCCACCACATCAACTTGTCAATGAGGATCCTCAGCCACATCAACATCGTTATCCTTATCCTTAATCGATCATTCTGCCACATTAGCTGGTCAAACTCTATCTCTTCACTATATTAGCACGATGATCCTTATCCTATGCCACATCAGTAATCTAAGACTCAACTAGTCCATATTAGTACACAGGACTGTTGGGACTGCAAGATTGCAAACATAGTCTTATATTGAAAACACATGGAAAATATCAGAGTTTATAAGAAAAATATATTTCCATTGGTATGAGACCTTTTGGGTAGAGTCCGAGAGCAAAACAATGAGGGCTTAGACTCAAAGTGTACAATATCATACTATTATGGAGATATCTAAATTCTTTTCGATCCTTCAGGAACGACTTGGTCGACATCAACGTTCGATCGACTGAATCAAGCCATCGATCTATTGAACCTTTTTGGCCTACTTATCAGGCCGATCGATCTACCAATCCTGTAAAACCGAGTTAACATAGTAATATATAAGATTTAAGGCATATTGAATTTTGATAGTTACCTAACTGTCCGATCTCGACTTTGAAATTCAAGTGAATCCCTTAGTCAGACCACCACCTAAGGTTGCCCCTATAAAGATAACTCATCCTTACCTATCCTTCCTTTTGGAAGAACCACTCTACTCCAAGAGTTTACCTCAATTTACCGTTGGCTAAACCTTTGATATTTGAGCAAAGGTTTAAGTTAGACTTATATTGTCCGTTTGGGCTTTCCCTACATAGCATCTGACAGTTGACCCCTAAAGCTTTCCAACTTGATCTCCAGTCCTCACTGACCCATCAAGTATCTCCTGCTAGATGTTCAGTCTACTGACTCATCTAGGCTTAGACATCTAGTATCCTTGTTTTGTTAAGACTTTCTTACCTAGTATCTAATCCAACTGACCTACTATGGCTTTACCTTGTCTAATATCCATTCAACCTGACCTACTAGAACTTCTCAAGTAGAGCTACCTATACACTTGAGTAACCTTGTTAGATCATAATTAAGCTTAATTTTGAACTTTTGTCAACATCAAAATATAGGTTTGATTATCTAGTACTCTTTTCACTAACAGAAACAAGAGTGGAGATAACCCACCTTGAGGGAAATAATTATACTTGGCATAAAGATTTATAATAACAATTGACATATAATCTCTGATCTCTGGCATCAAAAGTGGTTCCTTTCATTTACATATGCTTTTCATCAACATTTGATTTATGATTTAACATATGGTATAAAGACTCAAATTTGTTGAATGATTAGGGGGGCAAAATTCAAATTTGAATTTTGCCTATGTTTCAACAATTGGTACCAAGTGTATATATTTTAAGTCCCATACCTTGATTTAATTGGTTTTATAATTAAGTGATTCTATCAATTGGTAGCATACATGCTATTTTACAAGTGGTACAATTGGTCTTTACAAGTGTTTGGTACCAAGAAAATTTGAATCTTGAGTTTTTATATGCATGTGTTTACAAGTGGTATTTTTCTTGTTGATGTTGCAAGAAATTTTAAAAGTGGTACTTTTCTTATTAGTTTTACAAGTGACATTTTTATTGATTTTTGACGTATATTAAAGGGGGAAAAATTAGAGGGTTTAAATTACAAACATGAAACCTTCCATAACTTAGGCTAAATTAGTTAGAAAAGAGAAAAGTTAGAAATGTTCCAAAAGGGAGAGAAAATGGATAATTAGAACTTTCATTAAAAAATAACTTTTAAATATTCTGATTTTAATATATTTAAAATATAAAAGGGGAAGACTGATGGTGTAATTATATCTTAAGTAGTCAAGTTTGACTGATTGATATTGGAGAGATTATTGGTATAATTATACTCAAATAGTCGAGTTCAATCAAATGACTTTGATATTTGAGTAAAAATTTAAGTTAGACTTATATTGTGCATTAATAAAGTTTGTTGTGCGCATGTGTAGATTATGTGATAAAGCTATTGTCCTACAAATGGAAATGTAGGAGTCAATTGTTTCCATGCACAAGACTTGTTCTATGGTAAAGCAGAGCCTATTGGAAGGCTATAAATAGGGTACTAAGGGGAGCTTGTGAAGACTATTGAAACTCATCATTCTAAAGCCTTTTTCTTTTTTTTATTTGTTTGTTAAGTTTAAGACTTCTACTTAGTTTGATCTTGTTTTCAATTTTTAATTGTCCTTATGATTATCTTATTTGTAAGAAGAAGAACTGTCAATGTTTTTTCGCTTATTGAAGGAGAAAATATAATGGAAGTTCAGGAAATGACTCACAAGCTAAGTTATATGACATAAGTAAACACTAGAGTTCGATCAGTACCATATAAAATTAATGTGTTAATAGTTTTATTTATTTATATTATTATTTCTATATTTTCACCATGCAACTAGCAATAACTTTGAGTTGAAAATTAAATTTTCAACTCATGGTTATTCATCCTCCCTTTTCTAGTCACTAAAATAATCCTACAGGAATATCACTAATAAGACGTAATAATTCCCATATATATAAATTTAATATTTTTATGGTACATAATCATATTCGGTTGATCGAATGACATGGAAAATTTGGAATGTGATTCTTGTTTATTTAATTTAGGTGCAATTATCTATTTAAAATTCTGAAATGTCTACCTCAGTATTGAAAATATAACTGTCCTACGTGGCAGCCGAACTTTCAGAAACTAGAGACAATTGAACATCTTGCATCTGGCTAAAATAATCCAGGGGTAAATAAGATTCTCACCTATCGACATTGTGCAATTGAAACGAACTGCCTTTATTCTTATAAAATAATCAATTATATTAGATGGAGGCTGTTGCTGTTCCACTTCCTCATCTTCTTTGACTCATATTTTAAAGGCTCGATCGATGACCCACAGTAATTAATATTATTCTTGCATTTCACTTTCAAAACATTTCCAACCCTTTTCAGTCAATCTCTACTGTTTGGAATTCGGCTCTGTTTTTGCACACATTCCTCGTGGAGAGGTGATGATGCCATGGGAGTGGAGACAAGGCCACTTGGAGCTTGCAGCGTGGTCCAATGAGTGCCATACAAACACCCCACCTTTAATTTTGGATTTATCTGACTAAACTTGTTTATAACAATTTAGTTAAAATTGTTACATGTTGGCTATAATAGTATAATGAAGCAATAATATCTGTCCAAGCTGTTAAAATACTACTATAATAAAGGTATTTTGAGATGAAAAAATAAAATAAAATATTATTCAATGTTATCTTATGCATTTAATTTGTAGTCAAACTTAATACAAATAGTGTTGATGAAACCACAAGCGCATCAGTAAAATTGCACACTGACACATGAATGGATCGTCAAAAACTAGATGTTATTAACTCGGGGAGTTCAAACCTACTACTCCAGATATTTAATAAATATTTGTTCATATTTATTTATAGAAGAATATATCAAAGTGGATTAATTCATCTAATGCAAAAGTCAAATTAAACAAGCATATCATATGGCGACACTCATCTTCCTCTTGCAGTGGTACCATGATTTTCAGCTTTGTTGACAAATTTCATGTTTAGGTCATGCACAAAGGCAGTCTGACAATCGATTGGTATAGTTCAAACTTCAAAATGCTCCAATAAAAGAACAGGAAATAGGTCAAACTTAGAACTTTAGATTGCATGATTTAATCAAACCATTGTTTTGTTTGTTGCCCAAACGCAAAGAATTCAAACTTGAAACTCTTTTTTCCCGTTGGCCTGTCAAACAGGTCATTATTACAAGGTTTGAACTATCATGGCGATAACTTCTTGTGCCATTTTGTCTGACAAGAATCATCATGTGCAGCATTGAATTAGAAGGATTATTTGATTAAACAAATCAGAGATGCAAAAGAGGTATGTGTTAGCTGAATACGATTTATCACTCTAATGGTTGATATTTTATTATTTAATAATAATTATAAACTTATGAATTTTGTACATCATATATTTATGGCAAATAAGATATCTGATGGATTTGTAATTAAGTAGAGTTGTCTATCTATAATACTTCTCTAATATTTTAGATTTATTAATTTTTCTTTGGATGATTACCAATTTTTATATTTATTGTCATAGCATTGTCATACAGATTTTTTTTATTAATTGCTCAGCATATTTATTTTGAGATATATAATTTCCATCTTTATTTTATTTATAATCCTAAAAAGATCTTCTACTAATTAATCTCATTTTAAATTTACTTTTCATTAGAGTTATAATTTTTTTTAAAAGATTTTTTGTTGGTTGAACAACAAAATTAGATTATCTAGGTAGATTTGGATTATGAATGCCCTTTTTTTAAAAGAGTTTTAACAAATAGAGTTGAATAAATTTGCACTTGTTTAAATCTTTTTGACACTATGTAGATTGACAATGTATCATACCAAATCCTAGGTGTTTATTTTAGATCATATAAATTTTTTTGTAGTCTAAATAAATAAAGAAAAAGAAAAAGATGGCGTCGTTGCCGGGGAACAAGTAGCGGTGTTTGATAATCTTAGGATTGTTTCTCTATTTTCTCTCTTTTCTTGTTTATATTTTTTGCGGTTGCAAAAAAAATTCAAAAATATTGTCAGGGACTTAATTATTTCATCTCTTATATGCATGTGTGCTATCTTGTCTATTTTCCTATGTTTTTTGATGATATTTGCATGAGTGTTTCAGGTAAGATTAGAAAATTTCTTCTATATCATTAGCAGTTTCAGAGTTTCAGTGTGATCAAAACCTTAGACTTGATAAGCAACATGGAGAACACTGAAAAGACTCTCAGAGCGTTTTGGACACCAGATTTGTCAGTTGATTCATTTTGCATTCATTATCCTGATTTAGATGCAGACTTCGAGTTATGGGAAATTGTTCATCTATTACCGAAGTTTCATGGACTTTTTGGTGAGGATCCTAACAGACATCTGCAAGAACTTGATATGGTGTGCTCTTCATGGAACCCACTTGGCATATCAGAAGAAGATGTTAGACTTAGAGCATTTCCATATATAGTAGTAAATTCAACAAAAGATTGGTTGTATTATCTCCCACCCAACTCTATCACAGCTGGATCGAGATGAAGAAATTATTTCTGGCGATATTCTTTCCTACTTCTAGGATTACAACTATTCGGAGGAGTATTTGTGGAATTCACCAATTCACAAGAGAACCGTTTCAAGATTATTGGGATAGATTTAAAAGACTTGTTGATAGTTGCCCTCAGCACCAGATAAGCGAGCAACTTCTGATTATGTACTTCTATGAGGGATTGCTTCCCATGGACAGGAGTATGATTGATGCAGCTAGTGGAGGTGCTCTAGTTAACAAGACATCTACTCAAGTTAGAAAACTTATCGAGATTATGGCTTCAAATTATCAGCAGTATGGGACTAGACCGATGATTACTGAAGATGTTCATTCCTTTGCCAATGTACTCCTTACCAGAATCCAGTATTATCTGGGATGCCTTTGGGAATAATTCTTCGAACTCCGTTTTCGTTTCTCTTCATTCCCTATGAAAGAAAATTTAATCAGGTTAGTTTATAAATTTCTATTATTCTTTGGGAATGATTTTTAGACTCATTTATTAATGAGTTTAGCTAAAACTCATTAATGAACTTAAATAAGTTAGATTTATTCTAAACTTAGCGTAATAGGTTTATTTCACTCCCTTGAGTCTCAACCTGCCAAAACAAAGTGTTGACTCATGGATGCCCCCTAACAATTTAGTTTTTTTTATAAAAAAAAAAACAACCTTCTTTATTTTTGGCACAATATTATATCTGAACCAAAACACCTTTGATGCACTATAGGATAACACCAATAACTTATTTGTCTCCTAATCTTGTGCATACTATAAGGTCGGGATTTCAGAAGCATTTGAGTCCTTAATGAGTTTAAACCTAAACTCATTGATTGAATTAATTGTATTTGATTCAGCCCAAATGTGATCCAATAGATTCCCTTGAATCTCATCATGCCCAAAACTCGACTCAAAACCTTTATCAATTTAGAATAATTATTCAAAAATTCAACCTTCTTTACTTTTAGCACAATATCATATCTAGGACAACACCAGTAACTTCCTTACACTCTTCTAATCTTGTCTATGCTAAAATATCAAGATTTTAAAAGCATTTAAATCATCAATGAATTTTAACCAAAATTCATTAATAGTTTTAAATAAGTCACAAATTCAATCCAAATGTGGTCGAATAGGTTACTTCCACTCCCTTGAGTCTCACCACGACCAAAAAGTATTATCTCATAACCCCTATCAGTTTAGACAAAATGTAAAAGATTTACCTTCTTTACTTTTCTATCAATAAATATTAATCAAAACTCATTGATGGCTTAAATGCTTTTGGAATCTGACATTGTAGCATGGATAAAATCAAGAGAGCGCAAGAAAATTATTTACTATCCTAGAGTGAATCAAAGGCGTCTAGGTCCAAATATAACACTATGCTAAAAGTAAATAATGCTAAATTTTAAAAATATTTTCTCTAAACTAATACTGAATCAAGAGTTTTTTTGGGGTATGGTGAGACTCAAGGGAGTGTAAAGAACCTATTATATCTAGATAAAAGTAAATAATGCTAAATTTTAAAAAAAAAAAATTCTCTAAACTAATACTGAATCAAGAGTTTTTTTTTGTGTATGGTGAGACTCAAGGGAGTGTAACGAACCTATCATATCTAGTTTGGATTGAATCTGACTTGTTTATGTCTATCAATGAGTTTTAGTTAAAACTCCTTGATGGCTCAAATGCTTCTGAAATCCTAAATCTATAAATTTTACCATGAATTATATCAGGAGAATGCAAAAAAACTTTATTATATTGATGTTGCCCTAGAGTGAATCAAAGGTGTTTGATCTAAATATAATGTTGTGCTAAAAGTAAAAAAAAAAATCTAAATTGTTTAAATAATTTCTCTAAATTGATAGGGTCATGAGTTAAGAATTTTGGGGTATGGTGAGACCAAGGAGAGTGAAAGGATCCTACTAGATAAGACTTGGACTTGTTTAGATTGATGACTTAAATGCTTCTAAAATTTTGAAACTTTAACATGGACAAGATCAGGAGAGTGTAAAGAAGTTATTGGTGTTGTCTTAAAGTAAATTAGAGGTCTTAGGTCCATGTATGACATTGTGCTAAAAGTATAGAAGACTAAATTTTATGAATAGTTTCTCTAGATTGATGAGGGTTATGAGTCAAGAATTTTTAGGCATGATAAGACTCAAGGGAGTGGAAAGAATCTATTAGATATGGTTTGGACTTAATATGATTTATTTAGGTCTATCAATGAGTTTTGATCAAAACTCATTAATGATTTAAATGATTTTTGAATCCTAAAACTTTAGCATGGACAAGATAAGGAGAATGCAAGAATGTTATCATATAGTGAATCAGTGAATCAGAGGTGTCTATCTCCAGATATAATATTGTGCCTAAAGTAAAATAAAAAACTATTTTTTTTGAACAATTTCTTCAAACTAATAGGGGTTAAGAGTTTTTGGACATGGTGAGACTCAAGAGAATGGAAGAAATAAATTGGACCAAACCTCTTGATCTTCCACCTTGGGAGCAAAGTACAGCTGCTATGACCAAAAAAAAAAATGATTAATCAGGTTGGGTAACATCGAGCCTGGGATGACCGGCCTGGTCCCACGAAAGTTTCCCACTGGTCACCAGGGTAAATCGGGAAGCGCTCGTAGCGGGCAGCCCAAGAGCCCAGCATCCTTTAGTTGCATGCCCCATTTGAAGGAAACATTCCTGCAAATTCGACATAGCTGAGGCTCGAACCACGGATATCTAGGTGACAGCTTGGATACTCTACCACTGCACCATAACCTCACAGACACCAAGGTGGAGTTGCTTTGACCTCAAAGCATCACTAAAATTTTTATTTTATAGATTAGTTTTGTTTCAATTTCTGTTTTTCTCATATAATTAGCTATTAAAAAGATAGAAAATTAAACAAATAAAAAATATTTTTTAACATTTTTATTTTTATTAACATTCTTTTGTAATTTTGTAATTTTAATTATTTTTTATTTTTAAAGATCCAAAATTGAAAATAAAAATATATATAAATTAGGAGATCACTATGAGTGTAACAATGTAAATTTAAAATAAAATATATCTTTTAAGGTCATCAAAAACTTTTGATCAAAACTTATATAGCTATTCAAATTGAACAAATATTAATTTGATATAAAATCTTAGGTTTTTAAGGTCATTAATGACTTTTGTATGAAAGTTATGGATGAAATAACTAAGTTTTATTTTATTATTTTATTGTTTATTTTTTCTTTTATTAATCTTGTTTCATTTTCCTTATTCTCTTGTAATTAGATATTAAAATATAGAAAAATAATAAATATTTTAAAGATTTTTTACTTTTTATTAACCCTCTTTTTATTTTTTTTAAATTTTTTTATTAAAGTTTAAAAATTGAAAATAAAAATATGGTTATGAGTTCATTGACATGATTTATTTTTTTAAAAATTAAGCAATTTGGGGTCTTTTGTATGAAAATCCTTGATGAAATAATTAAGTTTGTTTTCCTTGATCTAGTTCGGTTATGTTCAATTTGGTTTGGTTTAAATATGAAAAATTACTTTTTTTTCCTTTAAGTTAGGCCTAAAATAGGCTGGAAGGATATTTTAAGAAATGCAACTGTTGGTAAAAACTAAAGTTTGGTCCTCCCTTTGGTAATTCTCAAAAGTTGGGTACACCCTTAGGTAAAATGTTGTTTGTTTTCTTCTTAAAACTAGTAATATTGATAACATATACTCCCATCACCAACATTCTTTCTAATTACTAGAGGAAAATCAGAATTTGCATTAATTAAAAGATTGTCAAGTGCATAGGATCTTAATCCCTTTAATAGATTAATAATATGACTTATTCTTTATTAAATAATACATTTTTCTAATAATTTAAAAACATTAAAAAACTTTATAGAATATTTTTAGCCTATACAATGGTTACAAAATATATTTTTCCACACTCCCATCAGGGTGTTGAATAGATATTTATGATTTTCAACTTGAATACAATACTTTGAAATATTGAGCTACTTAACTCTTTAGTAATTGTGTCTGCAAGTTGTCCATGTGTAAATACCTAAATTAACTAACTCTCTAGTCTCCTTAATAAAATGTCTATCAATTTCAATGTGCTTGTTTGATTATATTGTACTGAATTGTGACCTATACTAATAGCAAACTTATCATCACAATAAAGTCTCATTGAGACTTCCTAGTTGATTCTCGAGTCTTATAAGTTGATCTTTAACCAACGCAGTTCACACACCCTGAGTCATTTCTCAAAATTCTATTTATACACTCAGCTATACTATCACATGTTGTTTATTGCTCCTTCATATCTTTTAAATAGATTTCCCTTTCCTAGTGTTCATTTGATATACTATAATGCTCAATGAGTTGCCTACAAATGAGATTCTTTTATCTTATTCATGAATTTTAAAAAAAAATCACACTAACTATGTTTGTTATGTCTGGTGGTGTATGAGATAGATAAATAAGTTTTCCTACTGTTAGTCATAGATATATTTCCTTATCTACTATGTCATCTTTCTCTACCATTCCAAGTTTTAGATTTGGGTCTATTTGAGTACTTACTTGTTTGCATATTGCCTTGCAACATATTTCTATTGGGAGATAATGACATCTTGCTTAGAGAGAGTCATACCATTTCCATCACTCTTACCATCAACTTATACTAAGAGCATTGTGACTCCCCTTAGAAAAGAATGTTTGATATACAATGTGCAATCCCCTTGACTTGTAGAAATCACATTTAATTTATTGCAAATCATGTTTGTGGTGATTGCAAGTTCATATAAGGCATTCATATAGTATAATCTTCTAAATTATTTTCGTATGAATGATAAATATCCAATTATTTCTTGATGAAATGTAGATATTCAATTTTTGAATATAACATATTTTAAGTCATAATCAACTATGTCAGATCTCTCAAAACAAGATCTTCAGTAGATTGATAGTGGTTGAATCAATTTAAATATTTTGTTACCTAAATCCCATTTTATATCTTTCATGAGTAACAAAGGGGGAGAACTTAGTATTTAAGTTAGTCAATTTTTGTTTAAGTCATAAGTTGAAATTTTTTAAACTTTACGGTGAGCTTAAATGAAGGGGGAGTTTAACTCTCATTTATCCATATTCTTAGTTATTACCTAACTTAAATGAATTGTCAATAATAAAAAAGGGAGAGATTGTTAGGACTCTTATTCCTTGTCTTGAAGATTTTGATGATATTGGCAAAGGATTTAACTTAGTGTTTGTGGTGATCTAATGTATTTGCTAAGTTATGCAAAGTACACAAGTGTTGAAGGATGGATGGCTCAAGATCTATAAGATTGGAGAAGGATAGTGCATCTAAGGGACCGTAAGACGAGGAGCATCGGAGCATGACAAGTCAAGGAGGAAACATATACAAGGCGAGAATGATGCATAAAATGAAGCCACTGGCTCTTAGCATGAGAGGGACGTGACTTAGCAATAGAAGGCCTCATGATTGAAAGGTACTTCATGTCAAATGAGTGAGTAAACTATACACTTAAATCAAAGACAAGTGTTGTAGGCAAACTCAACCTTAGAATTGGTTGAAGTAACACATTAGTCGAATGATGGGTAAGACTCAATTGACTGGTGGTTCATACCCCAAATTTGGTCTAGTTGGGAAATTAAGGATGTATTAGTAGAATAATGGGTGGTTTTCACTCAACTAATAATATGAATATGGCAAGTTCAAACTATTTGGGGTATTAATTTTGTGTTAGTTAACTAATTGGTAAGGATCAATTGACTATTGATGGCAAAGTTGCGACAAGACAAATAGAAATTTTCATAGTCATTGATGGGTAAGACTCGATTAATTGGTGGTCTATACTCTAAATTTGGTCTAGTTTAGGTATTAAGATTGTATAGTAGACTAATGGGTGAGTTCCAGCCCATTAATAATTTGAATACCCCAAGTTCAAGCTATTGGGGTGGGATAAGTTTGTATCATTCAACTAATTGATAAGGATCAATCAACTATTGATGGTAGGGTTGCGACAAGCCAAATAGAAAGTTTCATAGTCATGCGTAAGACTCAGTTGACTAGTAGTCCATACCCCAAGTTTGGTTTGATTAGGGTATTAAGGATGTATCAATCAACTAATGGGTGACTTTCAGGAGATTGATAATCTAAATACTCCAACTTCAAGCTTTGTGGGGTATTATGTTTGTGTGTTAGTCAATTAATTGGTAAGGATCAATCGACTGTTGATGGCAAGGTTGAGACAACCAAGATAGAAAGTTCTATTCACGGTCAATTGGTATTCACAGAAGGCACAGTAAGTTCAAGAATCAACTTAAGCAATCAATTAGATACAGAGTAGTCGACTGATGTGTCATACTAGTCTTCTACAGCTATAACGACCATTTGAATTGGTGTCAAAATGGAAAGATCAATTACACAATGCGGATAGAATTTGAATATCAACCAATTAGTGGTAATAGACAATTAACTATTGGTTGCCAAATTAGCTAATGGCCAGAATCAAGATGAAGGCTATAAAAGGAACTCAAGGGGATACGAGAACAATAAGTCTTAACCAATAAAATTATGCCCAAGCTCTACTGTGTTTATCTTTCATTGCTCTTCTATTACTGTATTCACTTAACTGATTGTAAAAGGTTTCTTCTCCTCCCGTGATTTATTGAAGAGGAGAAAATTAGTGAACCAGGGTGTATAAGCCTTAAATGTAGCAATCGTGGGAGTATGAACCAAGTAATCTGAGAGTATTCCACTGGTGTACTTGCCTTAATCTTTTAATTTTTGCTATTATTTAAATTGTGTCTACAAACTAACACTACAACCAAAGAGTGACATGCACTCCCATCTACCACATTGGCATCCAGCGATCCTGATCCAACATATTTGTATTCAAATCCCCCAAACTAAAACCCCATAAGAAAAGTTTAGTTAACTTAAATCCATTTGCAATCGACTACTCTCAAAAAACAATTAATTATAATTGATCACACAACCAAAGTATAGCTACTAGTCGATCGATGACAATATCAATTGACTGGTTTCTAAAACAACCGTCTATGTCTAAAAATTGTAGTCCTACCACTCTCTAAAAATTTATAAACTTTCAAAAAATTTCAAAATTTATAGATTGATTTGTCTAACTTATATCCACTTGGAAAAAATGGATTTTATCCAAAAAAAAAAATCCTTAATAATTCCAAGTTTGACACAAAATCTAAAAATAGCTAAGTTTTGGTTCTCATTCATTATGACTGTCAAATAAAAACTAAATTGCACTCATTGTATCGATTTATATGGCATCTCATACAATTGAATCTCAATTTAATGCCTTATGAACAATTCCCATATGTTCCTTGTATGAAACTCACTCTTAATGTGTCAATCTCCAAGTTTGAGACTCTTATTTATCTCCACACCTATTGACACATCCTACGGACCCTTTCTAGTATCCCAGCATCTCTTCCTTGGGATCCAAAGACCATGAGTCCCATCTTGGCTCATTGAGCTCTTTGTAGAGCTTTCATCGTTAAATGTCTTCCTAGGCTCAAATACCACATTATAGCATTCCTTACCCTTAATAGCTTCCCCATACCATTATCAAATGGTACACTATGATAGGATAACATCTACACCTTTGCCTTCCTAGCAAACCCGGTCAATTATTCTCAGGCCTTTGCCTTCTTAAAGTCATGTTTAGATTTTTAGACCCATTTATAAATTTTTCTAGAGTATTCTTCAAATTCTTCAGCTTTGACCTCAAAACTTAGTTCTCTAATTCTAGTTTCTTAATCCCAGAATTGCCTAGTCCCCTTGAATTTAAAGCAATCGATAACTTTGAGAAATTCAATTTTCTTCTATCAAACTTGGTTTAAAATTACTTCTCAAAGTTCACAAAGGGCATTTAATAGTTGCTAGACAATGGTGCAGCTGTAGGGCACCTTCTCAGTTTTGAGGCATCTAAGGGTCGAGTCTCAGTTTCGACGAATTAATTGATGAATTTCCTTTAATGGACGATTGACCTAAGACCATTGGGTTGATGGGTTGCTAGCTGCTAACACTTTCTGATTTATTCTAGTGGCCAGTGAGAAACTTCTATAAGACCAGACCAATCACTCCAAGAATAGTCGGTGTAAGCTGGATACATTGTGTCAACTAAAAATAAAACAAAGAGCAGTTAATACCTTATTTTGATTCTAAATTATTTCCTTGATATTTTTTTTTGAAACCTCGATCAAGATCAGAGATCTACATATGTAGACATCAATAAACTAAACTATAAAAACTATTAAACCTTTATATATTTTCTCTTATTTATATTTATGAAAAGAAGGGGAGGTTTGCGCAATATTAAAGTTATTATTGTGTGACCTTGTGGTTATGAGTTTGAGTCATAAAAATAGATTCTTGTAATGCAGATTAAGGTTGTATACTATAGACCCAATATAATCTAATCCTTTTTCGGATCCTACATTCACAGGAGTTTCGTACCTCGAGCTGCTTTTTTTTAATATTTATCTTGAATTTTAACGCTCTAAACATGCTTATAGTTGCTACTTCTATCTGCTCAAGTCTCGTGCCTTTAACTAGATCCTTAAACTTTAGCATAAAATCATCAATAGATTAGGCCTTTGAACTTATCCTTCTACCTTTACTCATCTTCATTCAAATTATAAATTTCTAGATTTGTTTCCTATATCTAATCTGGATCTTCTAGGTAATTTTTTTATTATCCTCATCCATGACTAAGGCTTCTAAACAAATCCTTGAACCTTTGTACAAGAACACCCGCATCTCAAGTCTGAACACTTTAAACCTATAAAAAAACCCAAATAAAAAAAACTTGAAGCAATTATTTCAGCGATTATCAATTATCAGACTAAATAAATAATTTAAGCACACTTTATCAATTATCAGATTAAATTAATAATCTAAGCTCTTGGGCACATGTAATTTATATTTTCAAATTTTCATTTTTGATTTATCACTTGCAATTTGCAGGTTCTCCACAAGATAAAATTTTAAGATGCCAAATTATGTATATAATACAAATCTTTATATATTTATTAGGAAGGCTTAATATTTTATATAAATATTTTATATCAAATGCTTCAGCGTAAATATAAATATTTTATATATTAATAATGTTCTTGGCTTCTTAATAACCACAAAAATTTATTTTTTACTGATTCAATCAACTCCACAGATCTAGAGATAGGAATCAGATACCTCTGTGCCTATGGCTACATTGATTCAAACTGCATCAATAAGAAATATTTGAACATTTTCAATATTTGCTGCTTCACAAGATTTTGTGAAAGTAGGCAAGCAACTTTCAAAATGTAAGCAACTTTACTTAGGTGGTTGACATATACTTTACAAATTTGGTTTCTTTTATTAACAGTATATGGTTTTACTAAGATTCTGTGACATTATCTTTTCTAGATGAACATGGAAATTCTGGATGCCTAGCTGAGAATCTTGACAGCTTTCGGGAGCTGCTAGGCGGAGACCAAGAAATATGGGGTGAGAAGCTAGAACCCAGTGCCTTAGATTCCTCAATATAATCCAATTTAGCTCCAGCAGTGCCCCGGCTCATTTATTTCAAGCATCAAAACATCAAAATTTGACATCAACTTCAATTGTTGATTCAGAGAAGCTAAGGTCTTTTGGCACTGCACTAGCTTTGCAGCAGCCAACACAATCTCTTTCTCCTGTTAACAGAGAAAGAAAGTGTAATAATCAGAAAAGGAGTAGAAACATACTTGGGGCAATATTAATTTTCCGCTTTCCATTTTCAGAACTAAATTCCATGTATTGAGTGTTGGAGCAAAGAATGAAAGTACAACTAGCATGGTTATTTCAAGCAGAATTGCAGAAAGAGCAATTTGTACAAGACACATTAGTTACCTGTCCAACTATCAGCTTTCTATTTGAGATTGCAGTTGAATGTAATCCAAATGATTGCTGCTTGCTAGACATTCCATTCTCCAACTTGTGGTATTTTTCTGCAAAATCTGCAGATATTAACTTCTCCTCTTCAAATTGTTTTTCTAAGGAGCCAAACTTCTCTTGGAGATTCTTGATTTCCATATGTGCTGATTCAAGTTGCAGAACCAATTCATTTCTCTTCACCTTTGCGGCTTCAAGATCAGCTGAAATTTCTGAGGCAAGCACCCTCTCCTTCTCAGCAATCGCTTCCAGCACATTCACCTTTTCACGTAACAGGTTTACTTCTATTTTTTGGGAACAGAGTTGACATTTGAGTTCTTTATTCTTTGCAATTATTACTTCCACATTTTGGCACTCAAAAAAAAGTCCCTCCGAAAATGGCTTATCCTCCTTTGGTTTCCTATCTGTTATATTAGCCTTATCATATTGCTCACCAATTTTCAACTTTGCAAACTCAAGCCGACTTTCCAATTCTTTATTATGTTCCAATTGATCTATTTTCCAACACCTAGATGCTAGTTCTGTGGACATCATTTTCCCTCCTTCAACCTGTCCTAACAATCTAATCTTTCCCTTTAACTCGGCAATTTCACCAACTGCTGAGCCAAGCTGAAGTTCCATTTCCTTCCTCTTAGCTTCTGTAGCCTCAATATTTTGGCACCTCACTCTCAATTTAGCAGACAATTTTTTCTCTTCCTCAAAATTGCTATCTAATATGGTTATTCTCTCTGTCAGCTGCACATTTTTTGCATGTGCTAATTCGAGCTGAACTTCCATTTCATTTTTCTTGCCTTCTTTGACTTCCAGTTCTAGCTCAAGAGCATGCTTTTCATCATTAATCAAATTGAGCTGCCTTTGCAACTCTACCAACTTAACTTCAGCTGCTTCCACTTGCTTGCATGTATCCTTCAGTTGAATATTGGTTACAGCTAAAGATTCTTCCATTTCAACTTTTTCTGTGTTCATCTTCCCAATCATCTTATCCAACTCAGATACATGCAGATTGACAACTTCAAGCTCTTTCCTTGAAGTGCTATCTACACTGACAGTGAGATCTGAACAGGCATCATGCTCAATGCTAGAATTTCCATGGTCAATCTCTGGTAATGCAACAAGTCTTTCCATCTCGATGAAATCATCCATTAGGCTAATTTCAACAGAAGATTCAAGATTTCTTGGACTATCCTTTCCCTTTCTGAACTGACTGAGCTCGAAACTTAGAGTTGGTGCCCTTGAATCAGAACAAATTTGTTCATGCTTTATACTTAACAACCTTTCCCCTGCATCTGATTGGCTATCAGTGACAGATTCAACATAATGTGAATTAGGAGAGAAAATATGCTCATTAGCTATTGGCAATTTCCTTGCTGCAATTCGTAACTTATGACACTCAGCTTCAAGCTTAGCCATTTTCTTTATGCTATCCAAATGTTGTTTGCTAACTGTTTCTGCTGTTCTAGTGCTTAGCTCCAACTCTAGTGTTTTCATGTGGAGATCCTCAGTGAGGGTAACAAGATCCGCTTTGAGAGAAGAATTCCCCTTGGTGAGAATTTCAATTTTTGATTGAAGGTCCAGGTTAATGGAATTTGAAATTTCAGTTTTAACATCCATCTGAGCTTGCAACTCAATGAGGTGAAGTTCAAGTTCTGATTTTTCAGATTTCCTTTTCTGGGTTTCCTTAAGGATGGCATCTTGGACTTTCTGTTCTTGCTCTTCTCTTGTCAGCCGAAGCTGCCTAACACACTCCTTGAGGGCAGCTTCAAGATGTATAGCTTTATCTTCAAGAAAGGAGTTCTTCCTTGTTGCAGCTTCAAGCTGCTGCCTTAAAAATGAAACTTCCTTTTCTGCATTTTCCCAACCTGACAAGCAATTTGCAGAATTTCAACATGCATGCAACAAGATAAACCCACAAGACAACACCATTACAAAAATATCATGAAGCAGATTCTATGAGGCTTGACGTATATCTAATTATTAAACTTCAAGTATAAACCTAGTTAAATGCATAACAAAGTGCTAAGAGGATGAAAAACCTACAAGTAACTGAGTTATCATAAGGTTACAGAAAATATATTTTACATCTACAATATCATCATGTACTTCATTCAAAACCTGAAGGATTTACCTTCCCGTGAATTAAATGTAATAACTGATTTTTTTTTTGTTGTTTTTAACCAATGAGTTTTAGAAGAAAAAAAAAAAAGTAGATCCGCTACCTTAACGGCCCCCCTAGTGTCGGTCATACGGATATGGAGGAAGGTAAATACAGGTACAGGCGTTAGATGCATGGTGGGGTAAACCCTAGGTCATCAATTTCTGAGAATCGACCCCTGGTCATTACACCAGAGATATCATGCATCCACCGTCAGCACTATGCCCTAGGGGGCAACCAATGAGTTTTAGAGATTAGTGGTCTGCTAGTGAACTTTTGCACAGTAGCAGAGCATAAGATCCTGTGTTTGTGTCCTTTGGTGTTAGTAATATATCCCCAGTTAAGTTGAGACAGTCCACACATTGAACTGGTTAGTCCAGCCTTGTTTGTCCACCCTCATATTTAAGGGAGCATTTAGGTTATGAAAAACTAGTCTGTTTATTAATAGCTCAAGCTTTTAAATAACTAATCAGCAAGGGAACTTTAACGTATTACATAAATATACAAGGTAAATTGATTGTGTAGGAAAAAAAATGGATAAATTAAAGGGTCTGAATCATTTTGTAGTGCTCAGTGTGAATGTTATTCAGTGATCTGAGAATAATGTAGGTTGGCCACTATGTTTTGCAGTTGTTTGCTGGAAATCACGTGTATCAAATAGTATGCTTGGTATGAACAGTAGACATTGGCGGTACAATCTGCATATGACTTGTTACAAGAGGCATATTGCTTGGTACAGTTTCATGCAGTACCAAACTCACTTCACAAAAATGTTAAGAAAAGCCTCTAAACTGAAATCTAGAAGCTGATGGATCTAGGGTCCTTGCTCTAGTGAATAAAGATCAAAAAAGGAAATTAAACAGCACACCTTAAACTCATTTATGGGCTTTGACAATTGAGCTTTAGAGATACCTCATTTTTATTGGGCATCAAATCTTTTGTGAAGGTCAGTGTTATTTCCCAAGAGTTCATTTGTGTACAAAGCTTAACCTTCTAGAAACAAAGAACATCTCAGCTGATGCATGAAAACCTTTCTGTAAATTTATGATGCATGTTTGCATTAAAACACTAATGTAAAAAAGAAAATCGAATGAGTTTGATACCTAAAACTGCTTCTTCCGCAACTTTGGCATGCTCCGTGACTAAATCTTCTCGGGCACTAATGTTCAAAAGAGAAGCTGATAGTTTGTCATTCAATGCTTTTATAGTTTCATAGGCCTCGTGATTAAGATCCTTTGAGAAAACATCTGGTGATTGAGGATGCTTTGGGGAACTAATAGAAGTCCCCAGTATCTCCTATTGAACAAGAATCAATTAGTTATTCAGACGAGGTAAAAATACTATTGCAAAAGCTCATACATAGAGATTAAAGAACTCTAGCAATGCAAAACTATTTTTAGAGCTCCCAGAGGCACATTACCTGGCATATTAGATTATCACAAGTATGACAGAGTGCCAGAGCGAAAGCACAGAGATCTTGAACATTTCTGCCAAAAATAAATGGTCCACTGTTCTTGCTAAACAGTTTAGCGAAAATCCATATTATTATCATGCTACCTCGGACAATATATAGGTAGTTTATCTTGGTGCATTTATATATCAATGAAACTTTGAAATTTACGATAGATTTTTTTTGTATTGGTGAAGTTGTGAAGATAACAATGATAAAATCTATCTACTAAAGAAACTTTCTCTTAGAAGATATAATACTTTGAGTTTATCAAAGAAAAACTTGTCTCCCAACTGATATAATTAATCCCACTTGCATTGAATGGTGAGTCAGAAACAGAGAAAGCTTTTCCATATGACAATAGGACAACAAAGTATGGTCACCAAAAAACATGCCTTCATCTCTTATTTGTTTCTGGAAGAATTGAGAATTAATGTAAATTATTTTTACTTGCCTTACCAAATTATTGAGACATTGATAAGTTATATGAAACACTAACATTCCGACTTGTAAGTTTAGCTGCTTTGACAGGCTGTTATTAGCTACTAAAGAATCAATGGACAAGAGAGTATAGAGTGTTCTTTTATTCATCTCCATCCCTATGTGGGAATTCTGTAAGTGGCAATATCCCTTGTGACCCTATTTTTCCTGTAGTCAATTTTCTCTTTCAATATATCCCTAATTTGAGTCAAGTGCGTTAAATTGGGATATTGCCTAAGAATGGGATCTGAATTCTAGGAAACCTTCAATTTGTGGCATTAAATTCTCTGCACTAACCATAAAAAATTAAAGGATTCAGATAAGAGCAGCAGACTTGTTTTTTGAATATAACTATCATGCTTGTCGATGGAAAAAAGATCTTGCCTAAGAATGGTAACACTTTGGAGAAAAGATCAATGAATTGCATTTCTTGATCATCCCAATTGAAGCACAGAAGTCTATTAATTTCTAAAGAACAATAGACTCGGGAAAGTACTAAAGTTTGACAAGGATGCTGACACCAAAAATTCAAACTGTAAAAATTTGACAGTAGAAGACATGAATTTCTAGTGGCTTAAACGTTTGAATTTACTGCAGACATCAGAGATTATCTTAAAAAAAAAAAGAAAAACAATTCTTTTACTACTCGTTATGTGAATTTAATATCCTTTTGTTGAATAAGTTTGGCCTTTCAACACCCAGTTTTAAGACTTTCAGCACACATTTAGATGGAAACAAGCAAACTATTTGAAACTGGACCACAAGATCAAGACATGGAGCAAACCTGTTCACCAGAGTGCCTCTCAGAAGATGCAGAACCGGAGCTCTCAGTCACTCCAGGGCTCTTTTCTGACGACTTTCGCCTCCATAGCCAATTACGGCGGTCCATCTTGCAAACCTTGATCCTCTAATTTGACTTGCAGGTCAACATCTCCAAGCTCCCGATCGATTATACCCCCTTTCAGACGAGCCAAATCGATGAAATCTCGGAGTCAAATAAGGTAACACATACCAGGGCACTCAACATCCACACGCACAGAGATTCGACAGACTAGGAAGATAAGAAAGAAATTTCGGTGAGACCAAAAGGAGGGTAATTTAGAATCCAAAATCTCCGCTTCAGAAGACCACTCTCTGGGGTAGAAACGCACAACTATACCACAGGATCCGGCCACAACCGAAAAATGATAAGAAAAAGAGGAAGAAGTCGAAGCCGTTTTGCAAGTAAGAGGAGAGGTGAGGGAAGGATTGAAGTAATGAGATAAAGCCTAAATCTTTGGGTCGCCAATAGACTTGCAGGCCGGTCGCAGCCATTTCGAACTGAAGATCGCTCCTTTTGAGGAGCAATTGAAATTTCCGATTACCCGGACTGAACACTACACACTAAAAAGTCAATTGATCTCAAGAACCGAATCGTAAGGGCGAAAAAGGTTCTTCCCTACCTGATTGATCGAAGAAAAGACGGTAGAAGAGAAGAAGACGATCGAATCGAAGCCCGTCATTGGGTCGGGTTTCTCCGGCGAGGATTGAAGCAGGTTTCATGTAGGCGGGGGCAGCGGGACGCCACCCTCCTGGTATCCGAGAACGGAATCGGCATGATTATGCTTCCCGCCGAAGAACAGTGACAACGCTGATGGCGAAACGGTTTCGTCCAAATCTTGCGGGTTCCTCGACTCCACATTTGTTTATGTTTTTTTTTTTTAAAAAAAAGATATTATATATATATATAAAGAGGTTCTGCATAAATAGATAAGATAATTTATTTTCAAAAATAAATAATACAATTTTTTATTTATAAATATTAGATTTTTTTAATGAATTCGAAAAGAACATATAATATATAGATCAATAAATAATTGGAAAATAGTGAGTTTATGACTACTTAAATCTGGTTTATGTTGGAAATTCTCATATTTTTTTAATATAAAATTTAAAATCTAAAAAAGAGGCGTAAAAGAATTTAATATTGAATTTTTTTTGACATATTTATATTTATTATAGATGGAGCCAAATTTTTTAATATATATATAACATGTGGACCATCCATTGTAGAACGATTTGTGACTATTTTATGGAGATGCCTAGAATTGATCTAGCTACTCGAATTAAAATATGTAGTTGTTTTTTTTCTTGTTTATCTTTTTAGTTTCAAGTTAAGCTAATTAAATTTTACCTTTAGAGTTTAGGGGTTTGGTTATAATGTTTAAGTTAAAAAAAAATTAAAACTAAAAAGTTTAGATACTCACGAAATATAATATATGTATTTAGGATGTTTAGAGTTTGCAATTTAAGAAATTTTTTATTTTTTTTAAAAAAAAAAATCAAAGCGCTAGATCAATTACATGCATCTCGACCAAGCAGTCGTGGACTGTTCCATAGTGAACGGTCTGTGTTTGTATGTGTGTCTATATATATAGGGTTTTTATATTCTGCACATCTTATCCTACACACCTCGTGCACACTAAAAAAATTTTGATTTAAATTTTTTTTTATGTTTAATACTATAATCCAACCCCTAAACCTTAAAGGTAAACACTTATTAGCATAACCGAAAACTTTTAAAAAAATATCACCTGAGTATCTCCCGTGCATACGTGTTACGTGTATAATATAATAGATAAATACATATAAATTTTATAAAATAAATATTTTTTGTCAAGTAATTAAACAATATTATTCAACGATAAAATGATTTATTCTCATTTGTAAGGGACTCTCATTCATAAGGAATTAATTTAACTCTTTATATCAGATATTAAACTGATAAGAATAAATACTACACTTAATCTTTGCCAAAAGACTGCCTATAAATTAGGTAAGGGTACGCTAGACCCATGCAATAGTGTAATGCAAGGGTAACACTCAAGAATCCCAACAAACTACCCCTTATAAATATTTAAGAGCATCCACATCAGTTTCCCTATTACTATATCTAAAATTTAGGATAAACAACTCACTTTATTAAATGTAGAGAATCACTTTTCACTATACACTACATCAAGTATCCTAAAATTTCCATCATCCTTAATTTTTTATTATTTTCTTCTCTTTCTTAAATTTTTTTATTATTATATTTATGGAATGAGTGGAAGGAGAGAGATTGAAAAGATTGAGTGGAAGAAGAGAGATTAAAAAGAAATATTATTTTATTTTTAGTGTAGAGATTTCATTCCCTAAATTTAGAGAATCACGGCTATTCATCAAATCTAAATTTAGGGAATGAATAAGGTAGCTAATCAGGGGCGGACTGAAAGAAGAGGCTAAGGGAGCTTTAGCGCACCCCCCCCCCCCCCTCCCCGAGTTCGTCGGAACTGTTTAGTATGGTGGTTCCTGATTATGGGGGCTGCTTTTGCAGCTCTCCAATCTTCTTCTCCGATAGATTTTTATGCAGTAAATGATGAAGCGGGTGGTGTTGGTGGAGAAATGGAGTCAACCTGAGCTCCAGACCTTCCATCTCCTCCCTATCCTTCTTCCCATCCAAAAGGACACGTTAAAACGCGTCTGCGTATGTGATCGGTGGCGGCAATGATGGATGGCCTGTGTAGGATGGATTCAGTCCCCCTGTAAAAAATTTTCTAGTTCCACCCTTGTAGCTGATGCAAAAGTTTTTTAGCTACCCTATCCAAAATTTAAGATAAAATTTTTGGATAGGGTAACTGATGTGGATACTCTAATATTATACTTGATCTTAGCCAAAAAGCAAAGAAAATAATGCTTTCTGACGTCATCGGCCTAAAGTATTTATAAAAGTTTATCGGCTCATAGTGTTATCAATCCTAATATGTGGGACTAAAGAGAATTAGAAAAAAATTACCGATGAGAAAAATTCTCAGAAAAAATTATTGATGAGAAAAATTCTCAATAATATGCCACAGCTGAATTTCGAACTCTAGTTACTTGATTGATTAATGAAAAAAATTACCACAGCTGAATTTTGAACTCTAGATACTTTTAGCTAAGTCTCAAACTCTAGATTACTAATTGATTAATGAAAAAATCATAATAATATATTGCAGTTAAGTAACTCTAGATGTATGTAGAAATAACTAATAAATCTTAAAATTATTTTTGATATGAAAAGAAAAAATGACATTAATATAATTTAATCTTGGATTTCACTAAATTAATTGAAAGTTAGTTAGTAAATGATCAATATTCTTAATAAAATATGCACATGCGTTGCATATATATAATATAATATATGATAATTTTACAAAATGAAAATTTTATGTCAGTAATTAAACAACATTATTTAATGATGAAAATTTTATGTCAGTAATTAAACAATATTATTTAATGATAATATGATTTATTCTTGAGTGTTATCCTTCCGTCTGTAAGGGAATTTAATTCTTTATATGACTGCGCAATAATGCAATCAAACCCATGTAGTGCAATACAAGGGTAACACCCAAGAATCCCAATAATAAGTTACTATAATGAACTCCCCTTTATAAAAAATTAATTTAATATCATATTTCGATCTTAGCCAAAGAGCCGAGAAAAGTATGATTTCTAATGTCGTCAGTCCAAGATATTTATAAAAACTTCTCCACCCGTAGTATTATCAATCCTAAGATATGGGACTGAAGAGAACCAATGAATAGAAAAATTCTCAATAATACACCACAGCTGAGTTTCGAACTCTAGATCCTGATTGATTAATGAGAAAAATTTGTAATAATAGGTCAAGCTGAGTCTCAACTCTAGATCTTTAATTGATTAATGAGAAAAATTCTCAGTAATATACCATAGTTGAGTCTCTTAATTCTTGATTGACGCATATGTGGAAATTATTAATAAATCTTGAAATTATTTTCGATATGAAAAAAAGACATTAACATAATTTAATTTTGGGTTTCACCAAATTAATTGAAAGTAGTTATTAAAAGATCCAGATTCTTAAAAAAATAGTAAGATATATATACTCTGCGCACTGACGGTCTGTGAGTGACGTCCGACATGTGCGATTTGACATGGTCAAAATTATTTTTTTTAATCTCTCTCTCATCTATATCTCTTTTTTCTCTCCTGCATGTAAAGTAGTGCTAGTTTGTATAAATCAGTATTATGTTGAAGCTAGTTTGTAGAAACTAGCTCCTAACATGATGATGCTTGTCTTTAAAAATCAACACATTAGAGAGGAACTTTAAAATCAGCTCCAATGTATTAGTGTTAGTTTATACAAACTAACTCTAATGTGTTAATGTTGATCTTTATAAACGAAGAAGAAAAATCAATTTCATCATGGTATTAATTTTTAAAAATTAGCATCATTTTACTTTAGATAGAGAAGATAGTTACATATATAAATTTATATGAGAGGAATTAAAAAAAGATGATTTTGATGGTGTTAAATTGCACACGTCAGACATTGCCCACATATACTCACATCAAGATGTACAAGAGTATCATGATATATATTACAAAGTCACATATTCTACGTGCATGGCGACAAATGACACGCATGTACCAGTAACTCCCAATGCAAACACCCAAAACACATGTTATTATTGTAATGGGTTGCATGTTTGGAAGATGTGCCCCAGGGTGATAGTGCAACAGTCAAGTTTAAAAAAAAAATAGTTAATCAAATATTTGAGATTTGAATTTCAGTTATGAAGCATTGTAGAAAAATTTCTTCAAGAGATGATAAATTTAACAACGTTGATTGCTTAGATGGATTTTTGTAAGGATTATCTAATTTATCATAATGGTCGATATGCAATTTCAGTGAGATTGAACTAGTCACTTTCAAGATTAATCGATTCGAATAGCTGAATCAGAATTGGCTCAAACCTATTTAAGACTTTAAGCGGAAAAAATAGTATTTTATTTTATATTGTATGAATAAAAAATTTCTAATTCATATTTTTACTGATCAAAAGAGAAAGCATCATCGAGAAATGTAACGAGAGAATGCTAGGGTTTAGAGATAGTAAAGAGAAATAGATTATATCTTATAAAATAACAAATATATAATTAAAAATAAATTTAGAAGGTTAAAAAGAGAGTTCCTTTATGGCCCAATACATCGGAACTATAACAAGATTTTTGTGAAATCTAAAATGTTGATCGGAGAATAAGATCATGCAAATCTTTTATATGAGCCCTATTCCTTTTAATTCATTTAAATATATATATATATATAAATATATTTAATATATTAAAAATAATGAATTCCAATAAAAATTAGGCCTAGGCATAGACTATGCCTAAAGCCAACCTCGAGCTGAATACATGAATTATTAAAAAAAAACTAAAACACATAATAAATTACTTAAGAACCCTAAATCCTAAAAAAATAAGCAACATAATATTTCCGTAGTTATATATCTATTTACCTAGCTAGGCTTATGTCCACAAAAACTCGCGACACAAACCGATCGATGCGAGAGGCTTGGCTAGACCGTATCATAAATTTGTATTTTTTGGAAAAAAAAACAATTACATGAATAATGACTTATATTCCTTGGAAATTCTTTGATGTCATTATTGGGGTGTTTATGTCTCTATGAGGTCTATAATTAAGAGGCTAGCTAGCTGTCCTCCAAGAAACATATACAGGACCACCTTGTGCTTGAGATTTGCAGTATCACAAATATTTATTGGATGGCAATCACACCAAATATAATATATATGATGGACTAGCTATTTGGTGTCTTCTTCTCAACTATATATACCAAGTCGAATCTAAAGTTGTCCCACTGTCCTCTCCCACAACCCTATTATTCTCCATGTCTCTTTCCTTAGTTTTCCTCAACCCTTTGTGGTGCAACTTGCACCAAATTCTACTCCTTTTTAAGACCCTCCATTGCACTGTAGCCTATGTGGTTATTTTCAGTTTTGTAGCATTATGAATAGTTAGACTTACTCCAATTATAAGGGAAGTGGTGATTAGTTGTTATATATATATATATATATATATATATATATGGAGAATTCTAGCAAATCTTCAATACCTTTTATTTTTATTGGCTTCAAATTAAAGTGAGTACATGTCCAATAGCCAAGTGCCATGTAATAAAGATGCACAAATTGATCTAGCCTATCCTTGTAATAGTTTTCAATTATTGACCATCTCAAAGTTAATTCTAAGTTTGCCACCATGATAGAGGTCAAACTTGAACAAATAAAGATTAAGAACCACACGCCAAATTGTGTTGAATATTGTTTTATTATTCATGGTATGAATTAACTCGTTGTAGATGAATATAAAAGCAAATCGAAAGTCATTATTCACCCCTCTTTAGCCACATCCAATGGACTTACAATTGGAACCCAAGCGAGACTGCTCTTTAGGGACTAATCGTCAAAGGAACATAGACTACAAATAGGAAGAATCTTCCCAAATTCGTATCGATTTGAAGATGATTACGGCTTTGACATTCGAGTACTACCACTATTCGGAATGAAAGATTTTACATTTTGGAGGTCAAGGATGAAGTAATTCATCATGGCATGCATTGAAAATTGTTTAATCTTAATGAAGGAATTTCAATACTCAAGGTCCCTAAAGAAAAATAAATGGATGAAAGAACAATTCAAATACATGAGTCATATAGTAAAGTGATCAAGATTTTGATTAATGTTGTGTCTAATGATATTTTGTTCAAATCATTAGATACAATGATGCATGTGAATTATAAAGCACGTTGATTGTGCTATATGAATGTCAATGAGTGCAATAGCCCAAGGAAAATGACTTATTGATCCAAGGACGAGAAAATTCGGAGGTTGACATGTGCTCACCACCCAAAATGAAGTTCGAGGCGGCATCCACCTCTTCATCTGAATGTGAGGAAGAAGAGAGATCATTAACACCAAAACAACAAGAAGTATCAACTTCTAAGGTCAAGAATGATGAGCCTTCAATCTTATCAAGCCATATGGAGGAGTGTTCTACCTCTTCAGGAATTGAAGATCCTATAGAAGAAGGCATAAAAAATTAATTTGTAAAAATAAAATATCACACTATTACTCTAAGTGTAAGAAAAGAGAGAACAATGACGGTCGGTTATAAATTGATTTCATAATTTACCTCTCTTCACATGATAGAGGGATAAATTATGAGATGAGTGTAATTAACTTTTGCTATAAAAGAAAATAGAGAACAATTATCCAAGTCTGACAAAGAATCCATGACACCTAAGAAAAAAGAGAAGTTAAAGAAAGTCAACTTCTTAAGTAAAAAAGGGCAAGGGATATATACTTTTTGTGCAATGAGATAGGACACTAAACAACTTAACATTATCTTCGATCAAGTCTAAACCATCTATTTAGGACTTCCTAGCTAACTCAACCATAGGCAATTCTTCGATACTTGAAAATTGAGACTTGTCATAATCTTAAGTGTGACAGGGCTTCTAAAAAGAAAGACTCTAGATAAACATACTCCTACCTAGTTACATCATTTACATTCAATTACAACCTACCTAAATTACGTAAAAAAATGTATTTAATTCGTTAAGGTCCATTCTAATAGTATCCTTTCAAGGCCAAAGGTTTTCAACACCATCATACTTGATCCAAAAAAGTTCTTCAACCTGCTTGAAAGAAGTCAATCTACATACTTAGTTGACTCATCAAACACAAATTGCTCACTTTAATATGTTTATCGAACATCAAAATTCATCAGAAACAATATACGTCTCTTGCCAAAATCTCCTTGGCTTATTTTATCCTAAGAAGCTTCATCTCTGCAACCTTAACTCACATCACTTCATACACAATAGCTTACCTACAAGCTAAGTCTTTTCTAGTATTTTGAATAGTCCCATAACTAACAATGAATTACCCCACAAAATGTTGTCGGAAAACATGCACGGGCATCTAAATATCATATAAAGACACTTGGGAAGTGAAAACTAAATAAAAACACATATTGAAGGGTATATGCTCTCATCATAAATGTTCATATTCAAAACTTGAAAAATCTTTGCAATTATTTTCTTGCTTCTCCAAGATGAAAGGCATTCTAATCCTTGAGCACCTCGCTTATAGTCTCCTCAAATCTTCCCTTCTACACATTATTCCCCTTCAGTTCACCTAGTTCCCACCCTCGGTGCACTCTTCTTCCTTTTGCTTAGATGTTGATAAAATTACTCTAGGTCTCTATTAGTTTAATAATGTTTTCTTAGTTCTCCCATTACTCTAGAATCCTCTTTAGTTCCATCCTCCTCCTTCATTAACCTAGGAAATATCTTCATAATGATTTCCAATTGTCATTTGACATATTAGTCAACTTCTAATTAAGCTCATTACACGAAATTAAGATTAAATCTTGTTCCCAATGTTGACCACATGAAAGTAAATGTGTCACCCATCTAAATGCCTTTAAACAGTTTAATTTGTTATATTACTTTATGTTAGCTATAAATTTGTAATGGACCCATTTTGTCTGAAGATTTAAGCATATAATTCAAACTAAAAGCTAAGAATAACCATAAGTATAATTCAAACTAAAAGCTAAGAATATTCTTTGTCTGAAGATGGTCCTACAGTCACATGAAAGTCGTTCCCTCATTATCCTGACAGTGAATATGTATGATACCAAGGTCACAGGGATGCAACCAACCCTAATTGTGAATGACATTTTCAGGTTGTAGGTCTTCTCTGTCTTCTTGTCTTCACATTTTTCATGCAACTTGAAGAATTATTCAACATTGACTCTTTCTCAAGATCTGTCTGCCCATGCTGCCAGAAACACTCCCAACAATCACAACACAATTAATCTTTAAATTGTTTGACCTAAAATACTGCTTATGTAATTTATACGAGGCCAACTCATGTTTGTAAGGTTTGCCGAGGGGAAATTACTTTCCACGGTGAGAGGTTTAGTTCCGTTTGTCGATTTCAGTTTGTCGATTTCGATCTAGACATGTCCAGCCTTACGTAGCACAGTTACGCTGAATCCTTCTCTTTCGAATAAAACTACCTTCAAATTTGACATCATCAAAGCTTTTCTCGGAGCTCTAATTCACTTACATATGAATTAGGCCTTTCATTTTAGCAGGAGAAGAAGTATTCATGATGTCATTTTGAGTGATTTAATCAATCCTTGCACAATTAGCACAGTAATCACTAATATTAAAGGCGGCAAGAGGAGCATGAATGAAATAATGATCTGCATGATAAAATATATAATTAATACTAAAGATAAAAATAATATATTAATCATTGCTCTTAGATTCAACAATATATTGGACCTAATAAATATGACTATTTTTCAAACAATTTTTCTAGTTAATTGTTTTCATATGATTTTAACATAGTGCTAGCTAAGAGTTTAAATTTCTCACTAAAACAAGAGAAAAGTGTGCTTGTAGTTTCTCTTCATCCTTTAGTCTCGATTGACAGAGGACGAGAGGTTGCTCTATTGTATAAAGTAGATTATCACTCAAATGAATAAGTTCATTCCATTTAACACATTGTCATCTCTGTTGATTGAGCAAATGATACATTTTCAATCATAATATATATTCATCGATCTATCACAAGAAATTAATAGCAATTATCAGTCATTGCATTCTAAGTTGCTAATCAATGCAATTTAATTTAATTTTCACCTCCTAATATTTTCTATGAGTCTCTAACCCTGTTAGAAAAATCAAATTCCTTGGCGGTCTACAATCTCATCTTCCCAAGTCCCAACATTGGCAGAGGCTAACAAGTTGGTACAGGGTTGATTAGCTAGGTAGTTTCTATCAATTGGATCTTATGTAACTCTTAGACCCATGGAGTTGATAACTCCTATTGTATACATATAATGTTGGTGCAGAAAGCATCCGACGATCGAATTTAAGTTTTGATAAATGACAAAGGTTCAAAATTAAGGTTATTTGTTATCTAATGTGTGTGAATGAGTTTGCAGGAAAGTCCTAAGTGTACTTAGACAAAAGTCTTAGCTGCGGTTAGGCAGGTGAAAAACTCTAGGGGGAGGTAACCCTAGGTCCTAGGGGATGGTAACCCTAGGTGGGAAGTCTTGGCGAGTCGAGGGCTTCGGACAAAAGTCATAGAGTCGAGCACTCTAGGTGAAAAGTCCTGGTGTCGCGAACCAGGTGAAAGACTAGGCGGATCGTGGAGCGGACGTCCAGCGGAAAGTCCTGGAGCCTCGGACGCTGAGCAAAAGTCCAGTTGACCTGGAGGATCAACTGGTAGCAGGTAAACTCTCCTGAGTGGAGTAGGTGTAGACACGTTCCTCGGTGAGGGAACAGTAGGTGTCAGTTCGACCTATGGTTTCCAATAAAGAATCCGAAGTCAGAATCGGACAGTCGGCGACTATCAAATAATCATATTTATTGTGTTTGATTGTATTAACTCTGTTTTGTAGGATATGTTTTTGTATTCTTGACTAATACTCTTTTCAAGGACGAAAAAGACCCTCTCGCAGCAGGCCCGAGGGCGCCCTTATGGAGCTTGAGGCACCCTCATGGAGCTTGAGGGTGCCCTGAACACTGGCGTGAGGGCGCCCTCATGGAGGTTGAGGGCAGCCTCAGGCGGATAAACTACGAAGTGGTCAGAGCTCATCCACACTGCGGATTCGACTAGCATCTTGAGACAACATCAGAAACACGATCCATGCATCTTCCGTGTGCTGCTTAAAGAACGTTCCGACAAAGCCGCAACTCGACCCCGACAACTAGAAACTTCAAGATCGATGTTCTCTTTTGTCGTTGGTATATTTTACTGCATTTGATTGTACTTTAAAGTTGTAAAAATTTACGAATTGATAGTGATTGACCACCGAAAGCGATCAACGATCGTGGACCTTGGAGTAGGAGTCGCCTAAGGCTCCGAACCAAGTAAATCTTGGTGTTTGGGTTGTTTGTTTTTATTTCCGCTGCGTTTACTCTTATTCTTCCGAAACGAAAAGTGAAAGTCACGAGCGCTATTCACCCCCCCTCTAGCGCTTTCAATACAACAATTGGTACCAGAGCAAAGTTGCTTTAAATTGGTGCAACCACCATTCAAGCATATTTTTGGTCGTCGTAATTTTTAGTTTTTCGGAATCGGTCGAAATCGGTAGAATTGCCGCCTTCGAATCTAGTTTTTTTTTTTTGTAATAGAAATTTTTGCTCGAAGCTGGTGCAACACCACTCGATTTCGTGTTTTAATTTTTTTAATCCCGCACTACTAATCCAAGATTAAGTCTTGGAACAAGTTCTCTGTTTTTTTTTTTGTCTATGCAAGATTTCCGTTGCTATAATGACCCATCAAGAAGGGTATAGCACAACCCAATCACCGCTCTTCTCCGGGAAAGACTTTGGCTACTGGAAGGGCTGAATGGAGTCCTACCTCTAAACCCAGTTCGAGGTATGGATGATCATCAAGACTGGCATCTCGCTCCCACTTGACGGTGTAGGAAAACCCATATCATGTGAACACTGGGACCCTAGCATAATAAAGAAGGTAGAAGGTAACTCAAAAGCAATGTATATCCTTCAATGTGGCCTTACAAAGGAGCTGAACCGAGTCGGCCCATTCTCAAGCGCAAAAGAATTGTGGGAGATATTGATCGAGCTGCACGAGGACACGTCCGACACAAAGGTAAATAAGCGTGACTTACTTTTTAATAAATTGTATAGCATCAAAATGCGAGAAGAAGAGCTAGCTAGTTAGCTTCACGCGAGAATTCAAGATCTACTGAACGGACTTCACACGATCTGACAGAAAGTGGAGAACCGCGACGTTATAAGGTACACGCTTAATGTCTTTCCAGGAACACTTTGTGGCCGTCCATGGTCGATGCCTACAAAGTTTCTAAGGATTTGTCTTTAATTAAATTAGATGAGTTATTTTCTGAATTCGAATTACATGAATAGACTAATGCTCGGCCGGTCGAGAAAAGTGTTGCATTGTTTGCAGGTACAAGCAAGACAAAGGATGCAAGGAAGAAGCATCAGATCAAACCCGAGTCCGAAGAAGAACCAAACTCAAAGAATGACGATAATGAGATAGAAGCAGAGCTCGTCAACCTAGTACGCAAGCTCTACAGAAAAAAGAAGGGACTCGCAAAGAAGGATATCAAGAAGGTAGTTCAGTCCAAGAAGGTACAGACAAGTCCAAAGATAAAGTTCAAAGTAGCCTGCTACGGATACAATCAAAAGGGGCACGTTAAGGTCAATTGTCCCAACCTAAAAGAAGCAAAGAAGCAGAGAAAGAAGAAAGCACTACAAGCAATATGGGACGAGTCCTCTTCAGAAGATTTTGACGAAGAGCTCGAGCAGACGAGCTTCCTTACACTGACGGCCCGGAAACACATCGACGAATCAGAAACCGAGAGCGAATCGGAAGCTGAGTCCGAACGAAGCCACGGATCCGTATCCATTTCTGAAGGGCCAAAACCCACTGTAAGTGCTTGTCAATTAGATAAATTATACAATTTAGTTAGCTATTTATTACGTAAGCTAGCTAAATCGAATGTCCGGGTCAAGCCACTTCAAAAGGAAGTAACATTCCTTAAAGAAGTGACCAACCCTAGCTCTTTGACTGATCTTTATCAAACTGGAACCTCAACTCAAGTCCAAAAGCTTGAGGAAGAGAATTCTAGCCTGAAAAATCAAGTCAATGAACTAAAGGACACGTTGGAATGGTTTACTCTGGGTTCCAAGAATCTTGATCTGATTCTTAGAAAACAGCGAGCCGTTTACAACTGATCCGAACTTGGATTCAAGGCTAAAAGAAAATACAAGTTGTATTTATCTCTGGTTAATAGAAATAATAACAAATTAGTCCAAACATGGGTCCCCAAATCAAACTTTGTTAATCAAGTTGGACTTGGACAATATTAGGTCCCCAAGGATCAAATCCATTATCTTGATAAACCATATCGAGGCTATGATCTAGGGGGAGCCAATAGGAAGACCATTTTTAGAATTATTTGATGATTGCTTTTACTACTTTTATCATACATGCTTAGATTAGGCTAGATAAGGACTTAGGCATAATTTACACTTAATTAGTTAGACCTAAGGATTTCAAAAGAAAAATTAAATATCCAATTTCTTTGAGTGGCTTTGTCTAGAAGTGGTGGATGATCTCATACCCAAGAAGGCCTAGTGCTTCGCCACAGCCTGGAAGCTAATCTTTGAAATGTGTATTTAATTGACCAATTGAAAAATCTGAGTCTAACTCAAATGTAAATTAATCCTTAGACATAACTTAAATCAAAGATAAAATTAATCATCTCACAAAATCCATAAGATTCCCTGATTGATAACTTAGAAATGGGTGACATGGACCTAGGTATAATTTAGAATTAATTAAAATCAATTAATCAATTTCAACTTATCAATATTAACAATTTCAAATAAAAACAATTAATCAAATTTCAATTAATCTTAACTTAATTAATAAATCATCTTAACTTAATTAATAAATAAATTTTTAATTATTAAATCAATATTAACATAACTTGAATAAATCAATTTTAACTTAATTAAATCAATTTTAAAGTTATAAATCAATTTTAACTTATCTATTTCATCTTATTTATTAAATCAATGTTAACATAACTTAATTAATCAATTTAACTTAATAAATCAACTAATCAATTAATTTATTAATTTAATCTAACCAATTCCGAACTAAAAATTGTTTAACTCAATAAAATTATCTCACAATCACTCATAGGGATACCATGTTTGATAACCTAGCCTGGGTGAGATGGAACATTAAAAGTTAATTTCAATCAAACTATCTTTCTATCCGTCAAATTGAACCAAATCAAATACTTTATGTGTAGGAACATAAAGATTTGGATCAATGGATGCTAGATAGTGGATGCTCTAGGTACATGACTGAAGATAGATTAAAATTCACTAAGATGAAATTCAAGAACCTAGGGTCTGTCGCATTCGGCAACGACGGAACACTCAAGGTAATCGGAATAGGTAATATCCAACTAAGTTCCGATTTCTATATTCAAAAAGTTTTATTGGTTGATCGATTGAATTTTAATTTACTAAGTATTAGCCAATTATGTGACTCAGGGTACTTAGTCACATTTTCAAAATCTGAATGCTTAATTAAAAATGTTGAAAATCCTAAAATCACACTTAAAGGAATTAGGAAAAAGAATATCTATTCAATTGATCTATCAACCTCCTCACTTAAGTGTCCATTGACACAACAAGAGGAAACTAAGTTGTGACACAGAAGACTGAGTCACACTCATACCAGACTCATTTCAAAAATGAGTCAAAATGGCTTAATCAGAGGCTTGCCCATATTAAAATTTACTGAAAATTCAATTTGTAATGCATGTCAACAAGGTAAAAAAACCAAGTCAACTCATAAATCAACCAACTTAAGTAGAACTAACTCAATACTTGAGCTTCTACACTTAGACCTATTTGACTCACATGGGGCTAAGTTACTAAGCAAAAATTAATATTGCTTAGTAATAAAACCTTGAGTAAAATTTATAAAATCTAAAAATAAAACCTATGAAATCTTTAAAACTTTTTGTAACTTAGTAGAAAATGAAAAAGATATTAAAATTAAAAGAATTAGAAGTGACCATAGGGGAAATTTGAAAACTTAAAATTTATTAAATTTTGCGTGATTAATGGATATAAACATGAATATTCATGCCCTAGAACCCCCCCCCCCCCCCAACAAAATGGTCTAGTAGAAAGAAAAAATAGAACCCTACAAGAAGCCGCTAGAACCATGTTAAATTAATACAATTTAAATAATCAATTCTGGGATGAGGCAATTAATGTAGCTTGTTACATTCAAAATAGAATTTTAATTAATAAAATATAAAATAAAACTTCATATGAATTATATTACAACAGGATTCCTAACTTAAATTATTTAAAAGTTTTTGGCTGTAAAGTTCATATATTAAGCACTAAGGACTACTTAGGAAAATTCACATCAAAATCAATTCCAGGAATCTTTTTAGGGTATTCCACAACTAGTAAGGCCCATAGAGTTTATAACAAAAATACCTTAAAAGTTGAAGAAACAACTAATATAATTTTTAATGAAGAAAATAATTTACCTAACTTAATAAATAAAAATATTAATCAAAACATAGAAAATATTAATTCAAGAAACATAGAAGATGATGAAGATATTCAAATAAAATCTAGTCAATCACAAGAACCAATTATTGACTCTAGCATAAGACCATCAAGAACAAGTACCAATCACCCATCTGACCAAATTTTGGATTACCCAACCCTAGAAGTTCGAACTAGATCATCTTATAAGAACCTAAGTCAGATAGCTCTCATATAAAAAATTGAACCCAAAACTATAGAAGAAGCCCCACCGGACCTAGACTGGATGTTAGCAATGCAAGAGGAGTTAGCCCAATTTGAAAAAAAAAACAAGTATGGGGACTAGTACCCAAACCCAATAACAAAATCATAGTTGACACTAAATGGGTATTTATAAATAAATTGGATGATAAGGGTGAAATTGTAAGAAATAGAGCTAGGTTAGTAGCTAAAGGGTTCAGTCAAGTAGAAGGATTAGACTATGATGAGACCTATTCCCCCGTAGCCAGACTTGAATCCATTAGGATGCTGCTGGCCTATGCAGCATGCAAAGGATTCAAGTTATTCCAAATGGATATAAAATCCACTTTTTTAAACGAATTTATCAAAGAAGAAGTATATGCAAGTCAATCCCCTAGATTTGAGGACTTGGACCACCCGAACCAAGTTTTTAGGCTAAAAAAGGCCCTATATAGACTAAAACAAGCATCTAGGGCTTGGTATGAACAACTATCAAATTATCTAATATCTAAAGGTTTTAAATAAGATCAAATAGATCAAACCTTATTTGTTAAAACCTTAGTAAAAGATATTTTTATAGCCCAAATTTACGTAGACGATATAATTTTTAGCTCAACCAACACTAAATTTTTAAAAGAATTTACCAAATTAATGGAGATTGAATTTGAAATGAGCCTAGCAGAAGAACTCAATTTTTTATTAGGCTTACAAATTAAACAAACCAAAGATGGAATTTATATCTTTCAAACAAAATATGCCAAGGAATTAATTAAAAAATTTGAAATGAAAAATTCAAAAAATATAAATAGTCCAATGGCTACAAATGTTAAAATTAACTCTGACTTAGAAAGAAAATCAATAGACTTAAAATACTATCGAAGTATGATAGAAAGTCTATTCTACCTAACTACAAGTCGACCGGACACTATTTGTAGTAGGTATGTATGCAAGATACCAATCTTATGCAAAAGAGTCGCACCTAACAAATGTTAAAAGAATACTTAGGTATATTAAGGGAACTCTAAATGTAGGATTTTGGTACCCTAGAACTTGCACTTTTGACCTAATCGGCTACTCAGACTCAGACTATGACGAGTGTAAATTAGATAGAAAAAGCACAAGTGGTAGCTGTCAATTTCTAGGTCAATGCCTAGTAAGTTGGTCAAGCAGAAAGCACCACTGTGTTGCTTTATCCACTATTGAAGCTGAGTACATAGCCCTAGGGGAATATGCATCTCAACTATTATGGATGATGCATACCATAAAGGACTATCTGATAGATCGAAAGCGCTAGAGGGGGGGTGAATAGCGCTCGTGGCTATTTCATTTTTCGAAATCCGTAAATCGTACGTGAAACTAATAGAGTAATAAGCAGCGGAATAAAGACAGTCAAACACAGAGACACAGGGAATTACTTCGTTCGGAGCCTAAGGCGACTCCTACTCGAAGGTCCGCGATCCTTGATCTCTTCCGGTGGGCAACAACTATAATATCGTGAATAAGTACAAGGAAATAAGTACAACTGGAATTGAAATAATACCGACAACAAAATAATAACTGAAGCTTTAGGTCGTCGGCGACTGTAACAACACTTTAGAGTCGTTTCTTGAGCAGCACACAGCAGAAGGAAAGCTTGTTGAATCGTTGTTCTTTGGTTGCACCCTCGACCCTCTTTTTATATGAGGTTCCGGGCGCCTGGGACCTTTCCGGGCGCCTGGAGTGTGACGTGGCCAGCCAACTAGGTTGCTCCACGTGGTGAAGTCGCGCAGGGGATAAAGTTTGGTCCCGGGCGCCCGGACCTGTTCCGGGCGCCCGGACCTGTTCCGGGCGCCCGGACCACCTTTTTCCAGCAGGTTCCTCACCTGCAAACAAAGGTTAGTCCGAGCAAAATACCCTGCAAGATAGTGTTAGAATCTGATAAAACACAGTAAGGAATAAACGACAGTTTTCGGACTGTCCGAGTCTGACTTCGAATTCCCAACCGGAAACCCTAGGTCGACCCGACGCCTACTGTTCCCTCTACGGGGAACGCGTCCTCACCTACTCCCCTCAGGAGAGATTACCTGATGCCAGTCCGGTCCTCCAGACCGACTGGACTTCCCGCCTAGGGTTACCACCCCCTAGGACCTAGGGTTACCGCCCCCTAGGGTTTTTCTCCACCTAGGGTTACCACCCTCTAGGACCTAAGGTTACCGCCCCTTAGGATTTTCCTCCACCTAGGGTTACCGCCCCTAGGACCTAAGGTTACCACCCCTTAGGTTTTTTACCTGCCTAACCGCAGCTAGGACTTTCTTGAAACACTCATTCAAACATGTTAGATCACAGACTAACTTAACTTTGAATCCTTTGCCATTATCAAAACTAAGGTTCGATCGTCGGATGCTTCCCGCACCAACAATTTCCCCCTTTTTGATAATGGCAACCGAAATTCAATGTTAAGTAAAAATATGCAGTTATGTATAAGCACAAGAAACAGGATAAGCGTGATAGCAAGATAAACATAGCTCCCCCTTAATACAAGCTCCCTTTAAACTATTTTCTTTGAATTTGAATTTCTATTTGAATTTCTATTTCTTTCTTTGAATCTTTCTTTGAATTTCTCTACTCTCCCCCTTTTCCATATATAAAAAATGAGCTAGGTTTGAAAAACTTAATTTTTCAAAATAAAATTTAGCAGAAACCATTTTAACTTAGGCAAGGAGCAAGTGAAAGACAACACCTTAAAATAGCAATATTTTTCAAAATTTTATCAATTGATTTTGTTTGAAGAGATTAGCAACCAGGAGTTCTTTTTAACTTAGTGTATTTTGAGGAGCTTTCAAAATTTGCACAGAAAAGTTTTCAAACAAAAATTTTAACTTCAAAAATTTTCAACCAAAATCTTCAACTTTAGAAATTTTCAAGCAAAAATTTTCAACTTCAAAAATTTTCAAAAAAAATTTTTGCTTCAGAAATTTTCAAACAAGATTTTCAACTTCAAAAATTTTCAAGAAAACTATTCAGGTGTTTAAAGAAAATTTCCTAGGAAAATTTTCAAAGTTTTAAATAATACTGCTTTAAAGATTTTTAACTTAAAAGTTTTTAAAAGTTTTAAAGAAAGTAATACTTAAAAAAAAATTTAAAGTTTTAAAGTAGAGAACACTTGAAAGTTTTAAATTTGGAGAAAGTTTTTGAGAAAGCTGCTTAAGGCATGTTTCAAGAATACTTAAGGCAAAGGAGAAGCGATGACCTTATTTTTAAATAGCTTGCCATTTGTTTTAGTAAGGTATCAGAGCCTTAAAGTCCAAGCATGAGTCAAGATTTGTTTTGATCAGGTATCAGATCTTTTAAGTACAGACATGCTGAGACTTATTATTTCCTTCACCAACTGTCTAACCGTTTAGCTACTTGCTGATTGCCTAGAGGGCAACAGTGTTCACTTGGTTAGTCAAGTCAAGTCAATAGATCCAGTTAGATTTGACTAAGGTTGGAAGACTTGATTTGATTACTTTTAATCACGTATTTAACGCCCAGACTCATATTGATGCACAGAAATAAGCATTCTCGAGTCCAGGCTATACCCTATGCATCTCACACCGTTCTATATTTTACATACACAATCAAGGTATACCTAGGTGTTTGTGAGATGCTCTAGCTGAGTCATGGGGGAACATGATTTCTAGGGGAAATCCTAGGCTAAATCCAACTTTTGAACGTCTAGTAAAGTAGGGATTTTGAAAAATCAAGTTTTGCCTAGAATTTTAAAAATGTTATTAAAAGACTGATCTATTAGATTAAGGTATAGTCAATCAAGTCTGAAGTAAAACAGTCTATTAGATTAAACAGTCGACATAGATAAAAGAGTCATAATAGAGCTGCTACATGCTGTACTAGAGTCATAATAGAGCTACAGTCGGAGCTACTGAGATGATGAGGGAGGTGGTCCGGAACCCAGCGACCGGAGTAGTGTCAAGAGCTCAGTGTGACGAGCCCGATCGTCCTCTCGTAGATCTCGGCGTAGGTCGGAGAGCTCCTGCCGTACGTCTCGTCGTAAGTCGGAGACCTCCTGTCGGACCTCTCGTCGAAGATCAGAGACCTCTCGCCGCATGGACTGATGAAACTCGGAGCTCTCGTGCTGGAGACTCGACATAGCCCTCTCTAGTCCGGAAACTCGATCAGCTAGAGTGCGGGGAGCTGGGTGTGGTGCTCGAGGTGGTGGTGGGGCCGGAGCAGCCTCCTCAGGAAATAGTGCCAACATGAACTCATCTTGCTCTGCCTCCCCCGCCTGCTGGTGCTGTGCCCCCCTACGCCAGGACATGGTACCCTCATCGTCTATATGGATATTTGCTAGGGAAAAGTTCCTAGCTCCTATGATGTCAAACTCGGTCATGTGGCGGATGTCACCTCCGGTGACATCAATGTGCAATGAGGACATGTAAGCTGTCAGAATGTGACAGTAAGGCATATGTACTCGTCTGCTGGTCACGTATCCAGCTGCATAAATAATAGTGGAAAAGATGTGTAGGCTGATGTCTATGTCTAACCTATGACACAAGGCATAGAGAAGAAAGGAGTGAAATGGACGCATCACCGCAATGTCGTGAGTGGTCAGCGGTAGAATACAAAGCACTAGAACCCTATAAAGGGCGTAGTCCTGGATTCTAAGGTTAAGTGACCTAAACTGGGTCTCAGTGGGATCACGTTGGTCCTCAAAGAAGTACGAATAGATTGTATCGAGGGTAATATGTGAGTAGGGATCTCCAAAAGGTAGCTCCCTAGGAGGATAGCATAAAAAGGTGTAGGATGACTCTCGTAACCCTAGAAACTCACGAATGGTAGTGGGAGATAATGTGATATTCGTGCCAGCTGCCCTAGTGGTATAGGAGTAGTCGTCTAGTTTCACTAGGTTGTTGTAAAATTCGGTACATAAACTTATGTTTACTGGGCTGGTGCACTCAACAAGGTTTCGCAGCCTATAGTGGATTATAGCCTCGGAGACTGGAATACAAGAGCGTAGAAAGAACGATCTATCTATACATTTGGTTCTAATGGCCATGTAATTTGTTGACATAAACTTAATCCTAAGTTCGTCGGTGGGAAACCTAGGGTCAATGCTAGGTGTAGAGGGCCCAGCACCAGATTTAGTACGCTTCCTAAATTTCAAACTAATATTACACTAAGAAAAAATTATAAGAAATAAAGTTTAGGAGGGGATAGAAATTTTACCGAGGAGCCATTGTTTGAAATTTTAGAACTAACGATCTCGGTTGAGTCACGACTTCGTATCAACCGCAGAAAAAAATTTTAATTTTGAAAGTCTACGCAGGGAAGCTAAGAAGAAGCTTAAGGAAGACTTGGGTGCAAGGGTAGGGGGCGCCTCCTGCCCCCTATATATAAGAGAGTCCGGGCGCCCGGACCTGTTCCGGGCGCCCAGGGTCGTGTGAGGCGGGGCGCCCGGGTTCTCTGCGGGCGCCCTGAGTCCGAATACCGGGGGCGCCCTCCCCCGGTTTTTGACCTTGTTTCGTTCGTTTTTTTTTGGTTAATTTAACATTTAATTTGATTAAATTTATTAAAAATGTTTAATAAAAATGTTTGATCTAATTTGATTTTACAAATGTTTAAGTTAAGTAGTTTGGAGATTTTTGAGTTAATTTAATTTTGAAAAATGTTTAACTTAACTTAAGTAAGATTTAAAATTGAGTTTGCTTAGTCATCTCACCCGATCTATGTTTTCAATTAGGGGCTCCTATTATTCTGTGAGATGAATTAGTTCAATTTATAGGATTTTGTTTAACTTTATGTTAGATTCGGGTTTAGCTTTGGGTTCAACAAGTAAGCGTTCTTTGGATAAACTTCTGGGCTATGGTGAGTCACACGGAGCTCATTAAAGTAACCATGCCTTCGAGGTTTCCCAAATAGTCCTACCCATTGAGCTTAATACTAAACCTTGGTCTAACTAGTTAGGATCCATTTAAGGGTAGCTTCGGTTAGTTCCACTTGGTCAAATGCACCAGGTCGAAGCCATATCTTCCTAGACATGCGATGCCCAAGTTTTCCCAACGTACTATCATCCAAAAATTTCACCAATACTGTGCTTCAAGTTAAAATTTAACCCTTTTTAATCTATCCTTATTTACCCATCCGGGTAATCTACTCTTGTTTACCCATTTCGGGTAGATTAAGTTTGGTTACCCTGTCGGGTAAAATAGATTTCGGAGTTGCCAGTTATTCTGGACCCTCCTTCTATTTGAATTTTGAATTTTAGATTTGAATTTTGGATTTTGAATTTTGGATTTTGAATTTTAGATTTGAATTTTGAGTTTTAGATTATTTCGAATTTTTATTGATTTTTTTTATTAATTTCGAATTTTTAAATTTGAGTTTTTAGATTAATTTCGAATTTTTAAATTTGAGTTTTTAAATTAATTTCGAATTTTTAAATTTGAGTTTTAGCTTATTTTCGAATTTTTATTGATTTTTTTAGATTAATTTCGAATTTTTAAATTTGAGTTTTTAGATTAATTTCGAATTTTTAAATTTGAGTTTTTAAATTAATTTCGAATTTTAAAATTTGATTTTTTAGATTAATTTCGAATTTTTAAATTTGAGTTTTTTTTTTTTGATTAATTTTGAATTTTTATTGATTTGGCTCCCCCTGGATCATAGCCTCGATAAGGTTTATTGAGGTAATGTATTTGATCCTTAGGAACCCAATAGTGTCCAAGTCCAACTTGATTGATCAGGTTGGACTTGGGTACCCATGCTTGGACCATTTTTCTATTTGGTTTGTTTATTAAGGATAGGTAAGATTTATATTTCTTTTTATATCCTAGTCCAGTTAGATTGTAGATTGCCCTTTGTGTTCCAAGAATCAAGTCAAGGTTCTTGGATCCCAAGGAAAATCATTCTAGGGTAGTTTCCAAATCCTTTACCTGACTTTTTAGATTGGAATTCTCTTCCTCAAGTTTTTGAACTTGAGTTGAGGTTCCAGTCTGGACTCGATCAGTTAAGGATTCGTTGTTTGGCGTTTATTTAAGGAGTGTTACCTCCTTTAGAAGCGTTTTGATTCGAATCTTGGACTTAGCTACTTTATGCATTAAATAATTAATTAAGCTATATAAACGATTTTTACTTACAGAGAGGTTCGGTCCTTCTGAAACGAATGCAGATCCGTGGCTTCTTTCGGACTCAGTTTCTGATTCGTCCTCACTTCCGGATCCGTTGGTGTAGTCCCGGGCTGTTAAGGCGAGAAAGTTCGTCTGTTCTAGTTCTTCGTCGTCGGATTCCTCGGAAGAAGACTCGTCCCATGTTGCCTTCAATGCCTTCTTTCTTTTGGGTTTCTTTGGATCCTTCTGGTTCGGGCAATTTGCCTTGATGTGACCCTTCTGATTGCATCCGTAGCAGGTCACTTCGAATTTAGCCTTCGAGCTTGGTTGGACTTCTTTAGACTGGATGGCCTTTCTGAGATCCTTTTTGTTGAAGCCCTTCTTTTTGCAGAGCTTCTTTACTAAGTTGACGAACTCGGTGGTAAGTTCATCGTCGTCTTCTGAATCTGGTTCTTCTTCTGATTCAGGTTCGGTTCTTCGCTTGATTTTTGACTCACGCGATCTCCCTGTTCCTGCAACCAAAGCCAACCCTTTCTCGGTCGGGCATGCATTAGTCTGTTCATGAAGTTCGAGTTCTGCAAACAGTTCATCTAATTTAATGATAGATAAGTCCTTGGAGACCTTGTAGGCATCTACCATGGATGCCCACAAGGTGTTCCTTGGAAATGCGTTTAGAGAATACCTTATTATGTCCCGGTTGTCTACCTTTTGTCCAATTGCATGAAGCCCATTGAGCAGGTCTTGAATCCGGGCATGGAGTTGGGCAGCTGTTTCACCTTCCTGCAGTTTGATGTTAAATAATTTATTAAAAATTAGGTCTCTTTTACTTACCTTGGTGTCGGATGTCCCTTCGTGAAGTTCAATTAGTTTCTCCCACAATTCTTTGGCACTGTTGAAGGGGCCGACACGGTTGAGTTCTTCTTTTGATAGGCCACACTGGAGGGTGCAGGTTGCCTTGGCATTAGCTTCCACTTTCTTGATTAAGGGTGCATCCTGTTAGGACCAAAAGTAGCTAGAGGGGGGGTGAATAGCTCGTCGCGCTTCGCTCGGTGCTCGGCGTTGCTTGTTCCTTCAAAGATATGCAGCGGAAAATACAGAAACAAACACACAACGCTAACACGGTTGGTTTTACTTGGTATCCACCTCACAAGAGGTGACTAATCCAAGGATCCACACCAACACACACACCCTCCACTAAATAAAACTCTCCTTTGTGGTAACTACCAAGGGCGGAGAAGCCCTACAATCCTCAATACAAGAAGAGAGGGAAGGGATACAAGAAATACAAGCTTACAAGCTCACAATGAGTACAAAACCCTAACCCTAGCTTCTCTTCTTGGCTTTGATCCGCCTCTTGACTTGGAGAGCTTCCAAGATCCTTCAAGAACTGGCGATCTGAGCTTTGTGAGCGCTGTGGAGGAGTTGGCTAGAGCTCTGGAGTGAATCGGAGAAGAGATGCCGCAGCTATCGAACGCCTGCAGCTATAAACGACGCCAACGGTCGGATCCCGATCGATTCGAATGTTCCCAATCGATCGGGGAGGCTTTGGATCGATCCACGGATCGATCCAGAGCGCCTCTGTGCTCTGGAAACGCGCCTAGATCGATCCACGGATCGATCCAGCGCTTATCGCGCGAAGCAGCCGCGTCCCAATCGATCCACTGATCGATTGGGACCTCTGGATCGATCCACGGATCGATCCAGAGGCTCTCTGTTCGCTGGGACAGGTCTGGATTGATCCAGAGCCTGGATCGATCCACGGATCGATCCAGCACTTGATTTTTGTCCAAAACCAAGTCCCAATGCCTCCCAAACCAACATCCGGTCAACCTTGACCTGTTGGTATGTCATGCCTAGCATCTAGTCACTCCCTTGACCTGCTAGGACTCCCTTACCAAGTGTCCGGTCAATCCCTTTGACCCACTTGGACTTTTCTCTGTGCCAAGTATCCGGTCAATCCCTTTGACCTACTTGGACTTTTCTTTCATGCCAAGTATCCAGTCAATCCTTTGACCTACTTGGACTTCCCAGCACCAGATGTCCGATCATCCTTGATCCATCTGGATTTTCCCTTGCCTGGCTTCACTCACCAGGACTTTCACCTAGCTTCACTCACTAGGGTTTTCCATCTGCCTAGCTTCACTCACTAGGACTTTAACCTGGCTTCACTCACCAGGATTTCCATCTGCCTAGCTTCACTCACTAGGACTTCCTTCTGCCTGGCTTCACTCACCAGGACTTTCACCTGGCTTCACTCACCAGGATTTCCATCTGCCTAGCTTCACTCACTAGGACTTCCTTCTGCCTGGCTTCACTCACCAGGACTTTTCTTCTGCCTGGCTTCACTCACCAGGACTTTCATACTGCCTAGCTTCACTCACTAGGTCTTTCATTTTGCCTAACATCCCAGTTAGGACTTCCCAGTCAAGTATCCAGTCAACCTTGACCTACTTGACTCTTCTTCAATCAATATCTTATTGTCAAACATCTAAACCCAAACCAAGACTCAGCTTGGTTACCCAGGTCAACCTTGACCTGAGGGATATTGCACCAACAATCTCCCCCTTTTTGATGTTTGACAATACCACAATAACACTTACAATCCCATATGTAAGTTAGGCTAATCCCATAGCCTCCTTCTTCATGCCACTAGGTAATGAAAGCATAAATTAAGCTCTTCATTCTCCCCCTAAGAGGGCAAACTCCCTCTAGGTAATGAAAGCCTAACTTACTCCCTTTCATGAGTCCTTTCATTCTCCCCCTATGACCTTCCCATAGGTAATGAAAGCCTAAACTTAACCATACATTCTCCCCCTATTGGCACACATCAACCCATCGTTGGACACACATCAACCCATGCTCCAATTCTGGGCACACTTCAACAAATCCATTTGTTGAAGACTCTCCCCCTGAAGAGTTGCTCATCGTTGTTCACAACATCACTCGTTGTGAACACGATAATGAAGGTCTCATACCCTTCATTTATCCTTAACTTCTCCCTCAATGTAGACAACTACCCAACCTTGAGCATTATCTACCACTTGAGTGTCCACTTGAAATAATGAGGATATCCACTCCCCATTTCTCCCCATTTCAAGTTTAAATGCTCAACCTTGAGCAAGTTCACAACAGAAGGTTAACCACCTTCCAAGATTCATGAAAAATAATTTTCATGTCTTTAAAGAGTCCCTCCCTAAAGACATGGTGGTAACTTCTGTCATTGCACCAACAATGACTTGGAATCCCTAAACCTTTAGGAAACCCAAATTTAGAAGTTTTGAGGTTCAAATATTCAAAATTTGAAACAACCTCAACCTAAACTTCTACTTAGTCTTCGTTAACCAATCCATCCTTGTTTTCAACATGAAAACACCCTTTGTATGTATACAAATGTATTTAAGGGGTTTGGAATGGTTACCTAGACTCAAAGAGGTTCAAAGATGCTGAAATCAGGCCTTCCCAGCCAAAATCAGCAACTTGGATCGATTGGAGTTGGGTTCCAATCGATTGAACCTTTCTGAATCGATCCACTGATCGATTCAGACTCCCTGGATCGATCGGCCGATCGATCCAGCGAGCTTCTGCTCGCGGGAATTGCCGTTTGAATCGATCCATGGATCGATTCAGGAACTCCAATCGATCCATGGATCGATCGGAGCTCTGATAGTTGCTGAAATTCCATTTCAGTCAACTTCAGAAACCCCTAGAAAATTCTACAAAAATTCAAAAATTATGAAATTTCGTGTAGACATTATTTAGGGCATACTTAATCATGGAAAAATAGCTTTCTATGAAAATACATCATATTTTCAAAGATTGACATAAACTTGAAAACTTGCAAAAACTTTAGTGTTTTTCTTCAAGTTTATGTCTAACTATTCAATGGTGATTACTATCAAAAGATAGCCTTCACCAAGGTTTTCCAAAAATATTTTAAAAATATTTTCAAAACCAATATCCCATCATGTTCCTTGGCCATAATGCACATGACTTGTACATTAGCTTTCCCAATGATGGGAAAACACATAACTATGTGTTTTGATGAACCTAAAACTCAAAAGAATGCACTAAATCAACATCTTGAGTTTTGTTCATCATCCTAACATCTCACTTGTATATAATATGCACTAAAACACATACAAGTCACCTTATAGTCTTTGTGAGATGTAGATTTTGGTTTTGCCCTAATCTAGGGATCATGCATATTTATCTAGGCATTTTAGAAATATTAGACATCCACCCAGGATGTCACTTGTCAATAAGTGTCGTTAAATGCCATTTTTCCTTAATTACAAGGAATTAAACTTAATGCATGATTATGTTATGGCATACATCAACAGAAAATAATTTTCAAAAGAAAATATCCTATTACTACATGATGTATGAATGTCATGACATTGTATTTTTGGATTTTTCATAATAAAACATGAATGCAAAAATAGACATGATGTCATGGCATATGATGGGCAAACAATCATGGCAAGGTTTAGCATAAATAAAATATACCTAGATTAACTATCTAAGTATCCTTAAAGTCTTAGCTAAACTTACAACTTAAACCTAGATTGCCCTAAAGTGCTTCAAGAAAATGTCAAAGCCTAAGTTTGCATTTCTTATTCCCTTGATTAATTTATGCCAATTAAAATTAAGCATATTCCTCAAATGTTGGCATTTTCCATTTTTCCACAAGAGTAGCACTTTTAAATTAAGGCTCGGATTGCCTTAAATTGCCTAAGAACATACCAAAATCCCAACTTGATAGTTCTTATGAATTTCCCAATATGTGCCATTTAAGATTAAAATCAATTCTTCCACCATTAGGCACATTTTACTCTTTCAAAGAGTAAGTAATAATTCCATTTCATTTTCAAAGGTTAACAAAAACCCTGAAAATGCTCCTTGAGTGTCAATTTCCTCAAAGTTGGGTTAACTACCCTTCTAATCGGAGTTGACACTCTCTAACCCATCTATGGGGTAGAGAAGATGCTCCTAGGAACCCAACACCTATTGGTGCTCCTTGGATGCTCTAGGTACTCACTAGGGATAACTTCCCTAGATACCTTCCTAGTGACCTTGTTGGGCTTCTTAGAAGCCTTGGTCACATTTTCTAGGTCAACTCTAGGGATAGCCTCCCTTGTGACCTTGTTTGTGACTTTCTTAGACTTCTTAGAAGTCTTAGTCACATTTGTTGCAAAAGTACTCTTAGGGATGACTTCCCTAGTATTTTTGGCTTGACCACTAGACCTAGGGTTTGTTCCATAACTATATGGAACTCTATGGTAAGAGGACACATCCTTCTTAGCCTTTGGTTTGTATCCCAAACCTCTATGGCCATTGGATGGCTTTTGTACCCCTAAACCTAGGTTATGCTCATTTTGCCCTAATAGGATATTTTTCATCCTTTTTAGGGTCTTTTCCATTTTATCAAGTCTTGACCTCAAGACTTGATTTTCTATCACTAAGTCCTTAGTTTTAGGTTTTTCATTTGATCCATGAGCATTTTTGTTTCTAGGCTTGTATCTTACATCCTTAGGGTTATTGCCTAGGTTTTTACCTACATTCCTAGCCTTAGGGATAGTAGTTTTGGCATGTAGGGCCACATGCTTTTCCTTAAAGCCCTCATGCTTCCTATTCTTATGGTAAATCGCATTAAAATGATAAAAATTTGACCTAGCATGCTTTTTACCATTTTGCAAGGGAATAGGCTCAATGAAAGTTACCTTCCTTTTTACCTTGGAGGCTCCCCCTTGACTAGTGCCTCCTTGAGCCTTGACCATCTTCTTCCCCTTGGGACATTGACTTCGGTAATGCCCTTTTTGTTGACACAAGAAGCACACAATGTGCTCCTTGCTCTTCTTTGTCCCGGGGGTGGTCTACTTGGGCTTCTCCTTGCCCTTTTGTGCCACTTGGCCCTTCTTCTTGGCCAAGTTGGGACACTTGCTCTTATAGTGCCCATGTTCCCTACACTCAAAACATATTATATGATTTTTATTATTAATTGAAATATTTATACCTTTGCTTGTAGGTGGCATCTTTTCTTTGGATCCGGAGGTAGAAGCTTCCTCTTGATCGGACCTTGATTCTCCTCCATTTGATTTTTCTTGACTTGTGGAGGTAGAATCTACTTCCTCCTCTTCGTCTCTTGACCCGGATGTAGAAGCTTCTCCTTCCTCTTGATCCGGCGTCACCAAGGATTGCTCCCCCTCAATCCTAGAGGTGGAGGCTTCATCATCTTGAATATGAAACAAGGAGTATGCTCCCTCCTTGTTCCCTTCGTTGCATTCCCTTGAGGATGAAGCTTCTTGGATTTCCTCTTCTTGGGAGGTTGAGCATCTATCAACCTCGGAATCCTCCTTTTGGTCTTGCTCCAAAGAGTCACCCTCTTTGGATTCTTCATGATCTTGTACAGTGGAGGGGATCTCTTCATGAAGCTTGGCCAATTTGCTCCAAAGCTCCTTGGCATCTTCGAATTCTCCAACTCGAGCCAAGATGTGGCTAGGCAATAAGTTGACCAGAAGCTTGGTCACTTTGTCATTTGCCTCGCCCCTTTGAATTTGCTCTGAGCTCCATCTGCTTTTCTTTAGAAGCTTGCCCTTGGAGTTCGTTGGAGCTTTGAAGCCTTTCATTAGAGCAAACCATTGCTCTATCTCCATCATAAGAAAGTTTTCGATTCTTGATCTCCAAGAATCGAAGCTTGCCGATGTGTATGGTGGAGCCACCCTTGTGTCAAATCCAAGTCCATCTTGGAATTGCATCTTGAAGTTGAGCTTGATAAAGTCTTGAACTTGAAGAATTTGCTCCAACTTCTTCACCCTCTAGCTTTTCTTGATATGCTTGACCCTTCCGGCGATGATTCCGGTGAAGAGCGGCCTCGCTCTGATACCACTTGTTAGGACCAAAAGTAGCTAGGGGGGTGAATAGCTCGTCGCGCTTCGCTCGGTGCTCGGCGTTGCTTGTTCCTTCAAAGATGTGCAGCGGAAAATACAGAAACAAACACACAACGCTAACACGGTTGGTTTTACTTGGTATCCACCTCACAAGAGGTGACTAATCCAAGGATCCACACCAACACACACACCCTCCACTAAATAAAACTCTCCTTTGTGGTAACTACCAAGGGCGGAGAAGCCCTACAATCCTCAATACAAGAAGAGAGGGAAGGGATACAAGAAATACAAGCTTACAAGCTCACAATGAGTACAAAACCCTAACCCTAGCTTCTCTTCTTGGCTTTGATCCGCCTCTTGACTTGGAGAGCTTCCAAGATCCTTCAAGAACTGGCGATCTGAGCTTTGTGAGCGCTGTGGAGGAGTTGGCGAGAGCTCTGGAGTGAATCGGAGAAGAGATGTCGCAGCTATCGAACGCCTGCAGCTATAAACGACGCCAACGGTCGGATCCCGATCGATTCGAATGTTCCCAATCGATCAGGGAGGCTTTGGATCGATCCAGAGCGCCTCTGTGCTCTGGAAACGCGCCTGGATCGATCCACGGATCGATCCAGCGCTTATCGCGCGAAGCAGCCGCGTCCCAATCGATCCACTGATCGATTGGGACCTCTGGATCGATCCACGGATCGATCCAGAGGCTCTCTGTTCGCTGGGACAGGTCTGGATCGATCCAGAGCCTGGATCGATCCACGGATCGATCCAGCACTTGATTTTTGTCCAAAACCAAGTCCCAATGCCTCCCAAACCAACATCCGGTCAACCTTGACCTGTTGGTATGTCATGCCTAGCATCTAGTCACTCCCTTGACCTGCTAGGACTCCTACCTGTCCAGGCATGCCTCAACCTCTCACTTGGGATTTTCCCACACTTAAGTATGGGTCCCACCACTTCATTCTGAAGTTCGGTCATGCCTGTACATACAAGTGAACTTTACCCCCTTGTCCGATCATCCTTGATCCATCTGGATTTTCCCTTGCCTGGCTTCACTCACCAGGACTTTCACCTAGCTTCACTCACTAGGGTTTTCCATCTGCCTAGCTTCACTCACTAGGACTTTCACCTGGCTTCACTCACCAGGATTTCCATCTGCCTAGCTTCACTCACTAGGACTTCCTTCTGCCTGGCTTCACTCACCAGGACTTTCACCTGGCTTCACTCACCAGGATTTCCATCTGCCTAGCTTCACTCACTAGGACTTCCTTCTGCCTGGCTTCACTCACCAGGACTTTTCTTCTGCCTGGCTTCACTCACCAGGACTTTCATACTGCCTAGTTTCACTCACTAGGTCTTTCATTTTGCCTAACATCCCAGTTAGGACTTCCCAGTCAAGTATCCAGTCAACCTTGACCTACTTGACTCTTCTTCAATCAATATCTTATTGTCAAACATCTAAACCCAAACCAAGACTCAGCTTGGTTACCCAGGTCAACCTTGATCTGAGGGATATTGCACCAACACATCCCAGTCCTCGTACGGTAGTGGTTTGCCGGCACTGTCAGATGGTAGTTTGAATCCGGTTTTGACAATCATCCAGACTTCAAAGTGAGTCTGCAGATATGCCTCCATTCGACCCTTCCAGTACCCGAAGTCGTCTCCGGTGAACAGCGGAGGGCGGGCAGTACTGTAGCCTTCTTGAAGAGCCATTTCAGTTTTACCTAAAGCGAAAAACAATCAAAAAATGTCCCAGGACTTGGTCCTGGCTTAGTAGTGCGGTAAGAAAAAAATAGACCACGAACTCGGGTGGTGTTGCACCAATTCCGAGAAAAATCGATTCGAGCGAAAAAGAATTAGAATATAGCTATGAGGCTAAATTCTAATCGACTCCGAAAAAAAATAAATACCACGAAAAAATATTTTGAATGGTGGTTGCACCGATTCAAAATAACCCCGCTCTGATACCAATTGATAGATCGAAAGCGCTAGAGGGGGGTGAATAGCGCTCGTGGCTATTTCATTTTTCGAAATCTGTAAATCGTACGTGAAACTAATAGAGTAATAAGCAGCGGAATAAAGACAGTCAAACACAGAGACACAGGGAATTACTTCGTTCGGAGCCTAAGGCGACTCCTACTCGAAGGCCCGCGATCCTTGATCGCTTCCGGTGGGCAACAACTATAATATCGTGAATAAGTACAAGGAAATAAGTACAACTGGAATTGAAATAATACCGACAATAAAATAATAATTGAAGCTTTAGGTCATCAGCGACTGTAACAGCACTTTAGAGTCGTTTCTTGAGTAGCACACAGCAGAAGGAAAGCTTGTTAAATCGTTGTTCTTTGGCTGCACCCTCGACCCTCTTTTTATATGAGGTTCCGGGCGCCTGGAGTGTGACGTGGCCAGCCAACTAGGTTGCTCCACGTGGTGAAGTCGCGCAGGGGATAAAGTTTGGTCCCGGGCGCCCGGATCCATCCCGGGCGCCCGAACCACCTTTTTCCAGCAGGTTCCTCACCTGCAAACAAAGGTTAGTCCGAGCAAAATACCTTGCAAGATAGTGTTAGAATCTGATAAAACACAGTAAGGAATAAACGACAGTCTTCGGACTGTCCGAGTCTGACTTCGGATTCCCAACCGGAAACCCTAGGTCGACCCGACGCCTACTGTTCCCTCTACGGGGAACGCGTCCTCACCTACTCCCCTCAGGAGAGATTACCTGATGCCAGTCCGGTCCTCCAGACCGACTGGACTTCCCGCCTAGGGTTACCACCCCCTAGGACCTAGGGTTACCGCCCCCTAGGGTTTTTCTCCACCTAGGGTTGCCACCCTCTAGGACCTAAGGTTACCGCCCCTTAGGATTTTCCTCCACCTAGGGTTACCGCCCCCTAGGACCTAAGGTTACCACCCCTTAGGTTTTTTACCTGCCTAACCGCAGTTAGGACTTTTTTGAAACACTCATTCAAACATGTTAGATCACAGACTAACTTAACTTTGAATCCTTTGCCATTATCAAAACTAAGGTTCGATCGTCGGATGCTTCCCGCACCAACACTATCAACTAGAATATAAAAACACAAAAATTTCAATTGATAATATAAGTTCAATTAACTTAACCAATAATTCAATTCACCACTCAAGGACTAAGCACATAGAAGTTAAACACTACTTTGTAAGGGATCATGTAGCTAAGGGTGACATTGTACTTAACTATGTTAAGTCCAAGTCAAATCTGGTTGACATTTCACAAAACCCTTACCTGAACTTGAGTTCAGTGCACTTAGAAGACCAATATGGATGTGCTTAGTAGAATAGAGGTTGCTTTCAAAATTTGATTCTTCGTTTGCAACTTCAAAATACTTTGTTTTAAAAAATTCTAGAAAAAATATTTTTCAAAATCTCAATTTTATTAGTTTTTCAAAATATTGGATTTAGTCTAGGAATTTACCCCTAGAAAGCGTGTACCCCTAGTTTCAGCCAGAGCATCTCACAAGCACACTAGGATTAACTTGCTTGTGTATGAAAAATACTTAGAATGGTGTGAGATGCATAGGGTACTGCCTAGATTTAAGAATGCTTATGTCTGTGCATCGACATAAATTTGGGCACTAAATACCAAAATCATATTAATCAAGTTAAGTGATCCATGCTTAATCAAAACTAACTGGAACACTTACTTAACTTGACTAACCAAGTGAAAGCTACTACCTCTTGGTAAATAGCTAGTAACTAAAGGTTAGACAGTTGGTTGTTAGTAAATAATTTGGTTACTCATGCTTGGACTATGGGACTTTAAATTTTTAATTGGCTAGCATGAATCGAGGGGGAGTGGAAAAAGTTCTTTTAAAAAAGTTGTTTCTTGTTCTTAAAATAAAAAGTATAAAATTATTTTATTGGAAAATTATTTTAATTATTTTTACTTGGTTTCAAAACAAAATTATTTTATGACTTGGATTTAAAATTATTTTTGACTTGGATTTTGACTTGGAAATAAAATTAATTTTAAACTTGACCTTGAAATATAAAAGATTTTTTTGACTTATTATCCTGGATTAAATTATTTTGAACTAAAGTTAAAACCTAGTATTTTTTCTTCAAAGTTTTTAACTGCATTCAAGTTTCAAAGTTTTATGAAAATTAGCTTGGTTTTAATACTTTAATTTAGTTTAAAACCCTATTATTTGGCTAGAAATTGTTTGCTAAATCTTTTTCAAAAATTCAAACAAGTGAATATTTCTCTAAGTTATCTTTCAGGGGAAGCAAATTATTCATTTTTTTCATCCCTTTTTATACTTTATATATATTTTTGATATATGGCAAAGGGGGGGGCGAGGAAAGTGAAAGTAAAAATAAAAATAAAAAAAAGTAAATTTTAGTGAAAAACTAGAACTTTTTGTTGGGACCTTGACGTCCGCTAGAGGGGGGTGAATAGCGGCTCACCCAAATCGTTCGCTTCCTACGTTGTTAGCTTGCGCAGCGGAATAATACAAAAATAAACAAGCTAAACAAAATACAAGACAAGAAAGAATGCAAACCAAGCTACACGATCATTTACGTGGTTCGGAGATAAAGCTCCTACTCCACGGCGTGTCCGTAAGGTGGACGATCCCTATCCGTCGGTGGATTACTCCCCGGAAGACCTCCGGCTAGCTCAAACTCCTTGTGGGTGGAGAAACCTCACCACAAACTCACCAAGACCTCTTGGACACAAGGAAAACTCTTGAGCACTTGTAGACTACTAATTAGACCTTAACCAAGTCTAATTTCGTCAACTCAAATCAAGCTCCCAAGCTTTGGTTTTATAGCCCGCGGGTTGAAAACCCCGCCTACCAGTCGACTGCTCTCTGTGGAAATTCGACCGTTACACCCCAACTGTTCGCTGTCAGTCGACTGCCCCAGTCGACTGCACCAGTCGACTGCTAAAACATGCAGTCGACTGCTACAGTGGCGCTACAGTACTGCTACATTAACGCTCCAGTACTGCTACAGTAACCCTATTTCTTATATTTTACTCCGAGTACAATCTCTCAGCACTCGTCCCTGCCCGACCAACCTAGACCTAGCCTTCTAGCCTCCTCCATCAGCCTTGCGTCCCTCGGATGCCTCCCCATCCTCACGTCTTGCCTTCTGGAGCTTCCATCGACCTTGTCATTGTTGTCGGGTCTTCCTTTGCCAAGAGGTCGCGCCTCCGGGACTTCATCCATTGCCAAGTTACACTTGGACTTACGTTGCCAAGACTACATGCTTGGACTTACACCGCCAAGACTCATCCTTGGACTTTCCTCCTTTGCCAAGATCACACTTGGACTTCCTTGTTGTACCTGTATCCTGCACACTCACAATGCATATCAAATACAACAATAAAACTAACTTAAACCTTTGCCCAAACATCAAAACATAGGGTCACTAGATTGCTCCAACACTTTTTACTTTTTAGTGAAAAGAGAACATTTTACATTTGTTCAATCTGCTATAAGTACTTAACATGTTCTAGTTATTCTTGCATTTATACTTATACCTTTTTACTTAACTTTGAATTGTGTTGCCATAATCAAAAAGGGGAAGATTGTTAGTGCAGAAAGTATCCGACGATCAAACTTAAGTTCTGATAAATGGAAAAGGGTTCAAAGTTAAGGTTATTTATTATCTAATGTGTGTGAATGAGTTTGCAGGAAAGTCCTAAGTGTACTTAGGCAGAAGTCCTAGCTGCGGTTAGGCAGGTGGAAAGCCCTAGGGGGAGGTAACCCTAAGTCCTAGGGGGTAGTAACCCTAGACAGGAAGTCTTGGCAGGTCGATGGCTTCAGGCAAAAGTCCTAGAGTCGAGAACTCTAGGTGAAAAGTCCTGGTGTCGTGAACCAGGTGAAATACTGGGTGGGTCGTGGAACGAACCCAGCGGAAAGTCCTGGAGCCTCGGATGCTGAACAAAAGTCCAGTTACTCTGGAAGATCAACTGGCAACAGGTAAACTCTCCTGAATAGAGTAGGTGAGGGTGTATTCCCTAGTGAGAGAACAATAGGTGTCAGTTCGACCTAAGATTTCTGGTAGAGAATCCGAAGTCAGAATCAGACAGTCGGTGGCCGTCAAATAATCATATTTATTGTGTTTGATTGTGCTAACTCTGTTTTGCAGGATATGTTTTTGTATTATGAACTAACACTCTTTTCAGGGACGAAAAAGACCCTCTCGCAGCAAGGCGTGAGGGCGCCCTCATGGAGCTTGAGGGCAGCCTAGCTGCTGAGCAGAGGGAGCCCTCATGGAGCTTAAGGGTGTCCTGGACACTAGCGCGAGGGCGCCCTCATGGAGGTTGAGGGTGTCCTCAGGCAAATAAGCTGCGAAGTGGTCAGAGCTCATCCACACTGCGGATTCGATGTAAATAAGGGTGCCCTCCATGGTGTTGGAGGCGCCCTCCATAGGCTATTTAAGGGGGATTCGACCAGCAGCTTGAGATAACATCAGAAACACGATCCATCTTCCGCGTGCTGCTTAAAGAACGTTCCGACAAAGCCACAACTCAACCCTAACAACCAGAAACTTTAAGATCACTGCTCTCTTTTGTCATTGGTATATTTTTACTGCATTTGATTGCACTTTAAAGTTGTAAAGATTTATGAATTGATAGTGATTGCCCACCGAAAGTGATTGACGATCACGAGCATTGGAGTAAGAGTCGCCCAAGGCTCCAAACCAAGTAAATCTTAGTGTTTGGGTTGTTTGTTCTTATTTCTGCTGTGTTTACTCTTATTCTTTCGAAATGAAAAGTGAAAGCCACGAGTGCTATTCACCCCCCCCCCCTCTAGCGCTTTCGATTCAACATATAATGTGAATCCCAATTCCAACCTATGCCCTACATTTAATCAACCTTTATGATTCCAACAAGTCCAACAAATCTAGTAAAGTCAAACTCATCAATCAAGGAACAACTCATGACTTATGACATGAGCAAGCCTGAGGAAATATGATCTTGATCAAGACCAACAAGGACTCTCATTTGCAATCATTACTATAAAAAAACAAGTCGGTCTAATATTTATGGAAGGGATTTCCAAAATGAATATCTCATCAGGATACACATGTATCTCATAGATGTGGGAATCTTACCATTTGCACAATTTTCTTTGAATGATGGTTCAGAGTTTACAAACACCTTTATAAATATATTGCGTACAAAAAACTTATTTCATTGATCAATGAAACTATTTGCTGAAAGGAATGGATTGTTCTATCATCATAGACAACTAGGTCTAGCATGGGGACCAAAGATACGACTTAGTCTAGTCATCTCATCATAATGGTCAATCACAAATGAGACAAGTATTATAGATGAACCAAGACATAGTCAAGTAGTCTCTATAGTGGGTCACCATAGCCAACTCAATATAGTGGGTATGTTGGTGCAATTATGCCTTAAGTGGTTGAGTATAAGTAGCATGATTTTATGTAATTAGCAAAGGATTTAGGTTATATAGGTCCGTATTGTGTTTTCTAATATGAATATCAAGTGATCAATGTTGGATCGAAAGTGATAGAGGGGGGGTGAATAGCGCTCGTGGCTATTTTGTTCGATTCGTAAAACTATCGGAGTGAAACACGCAGCGGAAATAAAGCTAAAGGAAACACACAAGAACACGATCGTTTACTTGGTTCGGAGCCTGTGGTGACTCCTACTCCAAGGTTCGTGATCGTTGATCACTTACTGTGGGCAACAACTATTTCGCGCAAAAGTTTGTACAACTGAGAATTACAATAAGTGCAATAAAAGAAAACTTATACCGACGATAGAATATTAAAACAGCGGAGCTCCGGGTCGTCAGAAACTTGTAGCAGCACTTCAGGGTGTTTTTGAGGCAGCGCGTTGTAGCTTGATCGCTTAGGAATTGTTGTTCTGAGCTGCTATTCAAAGTCCCCTTATAAGCAGTGCTGGAGGCGCCTCCAAGCCTGTCCGAGGCCCCTCTAGGCCGCTGGTCGCACGCGTGGATCAGCTCTGATCTGGTCACGCCTTATCCCACTGAAGGCGCCTCCAAGCTGCTCCAAGGCGGCTCCAACGCCTGGTCCAAGGCGCCTCTAGTGACCTCCGAGGCGCCTCCAACGTCTCTGGACAGCTGGCTTCGACTAGCACCCGAGGCGCCTCCAAGCCCCATGGAGGCGCCTCGGACACTGTTCATCCGAGGCTAGTTGTGCTCCTTTGTTCCTGCAACATGTGTTAGTTCCAAACACAAACCCTGCAAAACAAAGTTAGTACAAAAACAATATGATAGATATAATTGACAGTCACCGAACTGTGCGGGTCTGATTTCGGATTTCCAATCGAAAACCCTAGGTCGACCCGACGCCTACTGTTCCCTCTACGGGGAACGCGTCCTCACCTAGTCCACTCAGGAGATTTACCTGTTGCCAGTGTGATCCTCCAGATCGACTGGACTTTTGCTTAGCGTTCGAAGCTTCCGGACTTTCTGCTGGACTTCCGCTTCCCGGCTAATCTAGTCTTTCACTTGGTTCGCGACACCAGGACTTTCCACCTAGGGTTACCCCCTAGGACTTTTGCCTGAAGCTCTCGACCTGCCAAGACTTTCCGCATAGGGTTACCACCCCCTAGGGTTTTCTACCTGCCTAACCGCAGCTAGGACTTTCCTGAAACACTCAATTAAGTATGTTAGATCACAACACAACTTAACTTTGAATTCCTTTTGCCATTATCAAAACAATGGTCGATCATCGGATACTTCCCGCACCAACAATCTCCCCCTTTTTTATTATGGTAACTGAAATTCAAAGCTAAGTAAAATAAATGCATAAAGTTTAAGTAAGCAAGCTTAAATAAAATTTAAGTGCAAGTATAGTTAAGCTAAGACTTAAACTTTGTCAGGCTCCCCCTTAATAAAGACTTTCTTCATAAAATTTTCTTTTGAATTTCCCTACTCTCCCCCTTTGCCATTCATCAAAAAATAAGCACGTTTGAAAAAAAAATCTTAACTTTTTTATGAAGTTTTTAGAAAAAGAGTAAAAAGACTAAGTAAGGATTCTTTAAGTTAATCGCTAAATTTTGCTAGAAAAAGATTTTTCTTTTGTCGCATAGCAAAAGCAAAGCAACTTTAGTTTTAACTTAGTCAAAATTTTGAAACCTTAGGCTTTTAAAGAAGAAAAAAAATATTTTGGTAACACTTAGCTTTTTATAATTAATTCTAAAAGTCTTAGCTAAGTGAACTCAAAGTTTAAAGATCAATTATTCTTTTAACGTAGTTTAAAAGGCTATCAAAAAGTTGGCTTTGAAATATAGCTTTAACCAATTTTGAAACCTAGTTGAGGTCTTTGAAGAACATGTTTTTGAAAGTTTTAGCTAAATTTGTGAGTTTGTTAGAAAATACTTAACTAAATTTTCAAAAAGACTTTTAATAACAGCTAAGGCTAAAACAGAACAAAATAATTTTTGAAAAGATTTTGCAGTTACTTGGCCAGAATTTTGAAAGCTTAGTCTAATAGTAAAAAAAATTGACTTTTTGAAAGTTAAAGTTTTGAAAACTTAGCTAAGTTTGAAATGATTTTTCTTTTAGATGAATAATTAATTTAAAGCTTTTGAGGGCAAGGGAGGAGGTTAAATCCTTAATGTCCAAGTATGAGTTGAGTTAGATTGATTATAAATTAGCTAATTTCTCTTTAAGTAAGGTATCAGAGCTCTAATGTTCATGCTTTAGTGAACAAAAAAGATTTTTTTAAAAAAAAAAATCAAGCACGTAGGTTCATGGTCACATGTCTAACCATTTAGCTACTAGCTAATTACCTAGAGGGCAACAACTTTCACTTGGTTAGTCAAGTTAAGTCAATAGATCCAGTTAGATTTGACTAGGGCTGGAAGACTTGACTTGATTACTGTTAATTAGGTGTTTAACGCCCAGACTCATATTGATGCACAGATATAAGTATTCTTGAATCCAGGCTGTACCCTATGCATCTCACACCATTCTATGTTTTTCAAGCATAATCAGGGTAAGCCTAGGTGTTTGTGAGATGCTCTGGCTGAATTCTAGGGGAGCATGATTTCTAAGGTAAAGCCTAGGCTAAGTCCATATTTTGAAAATCTAGTAAAATTGGAATTTTAAAGACAATATTTTCCTAGGAATTTAAACCATAAGATGATTTTGAACACAATTAAAAAGGTAGGTAACTAATATGAAAATCAGGACCTATTCTACCCAACATGTTACCATTTGTGCAGATTGTAAACAACTAAAATTAAGAAACATAAATAAGTAGAGGTCAACCAAATACTAATACAATCAAAGAATACAAATAAGTGTCAGTCCAAGATACATCAAGTGATAGTGTCAAAAGGCAGGATCATCAGCTGGAGAGTCGTCAGCTGGAGGTGGTGCAAGAGGCTGCTCGGGTGCAGGCTGAGGTTGTCCCTGGCGCCGTATCTCGCCTCGGAGAGATGTGAACCCTTTTGCTATCTCGGATCGGAGAGATCGGAGGAAGCGATGGCTCTCTCGAACAGCGCGTCGAGTCTCAATGGAATGAACCTCAAGACGGGCGAGTCTGTCCTCGACGGAGAGTGATGCCGAAGTCGAGGGCCTGGCTGATGTGGAGGGTCTGGCAGAGGTGGAAGGATCTACGAAAAACTCCTCTGCTAGAAAGTCGGGCCACTCCTCTCCCTCGCCTGGTGCATCCTCAACCGCTGGAGCGATAGGAGCAGCGATTGGCAGCGGTAGGCCCTTCCAGGCCAGAATCCCCTCGGCGGTGACCTCTATACCAGCTAATCGATGACTCCGCTGCCTTAACTCATCATATATGGTAAGTGGGATGAGTGTCCCTATGGTCGTGTCTATCCTAGAGGAGGAGAAAATCTGGGTCAGGATGTGACAATAGGGCATATGGATCACTCCAGACGTGACTGTACTAGATGTTGGTGCAACCTTAGGTCAAGGTTGACCTAGGTGACCCGACTCGAGTTGACCTGACTCGAGGTATATTTTGATGTTTGACAAGAATAGAGAAGTTATATTTTGATGTTTGACAAGAATAGGAACTTGGGGGATTGTGGGTGCAACTTTTGGTCAAGGTTGACCTGGTTGACCCGACTTGAGTTGACCTGATTTGGGAAAAGTCCAAGTATGAAGACTTGGCACGGAAAAGTCCAAGCAGGGAGCTTGGCACGGGAAAAGTCCAAGTATGGAGACTTGGCACGGAAAAGTCCAAGCAGGGAGCTTGGCACGGGAAAAGTCCAAGCAAGGAGCTTGGCACGGGAAAAGTCCAAGCAGGGAGCTTGGCACTGGAAATGTCCAAGCAGGGAGCTTGGCACGGGAAAAGTCCAAGCAGGGAGCTTGGCACGGGAAAAGTCCAAGTATGGAAGCTTGGCATGGGAGGTCGGAGAGGGCTCGGTAGCTCGTTCTCTGGACCGGACGAAGTCGGAGAGGGCTCGGCAGCTCGTTCTCCGGACTAGGTCAGAGAGGGCTCGGTAGCTTGTTCTCTGGACCAGACGAAGTCGGAGAGGGCTCGGCAGCTCGTTCTCCGGACTAGGTCAGAGAGGGCTCGGTAGCTCGTTCTCTGGACCGAACGAAGTCGGAGAGGGCTCGGCAGCTCGTTCTCTGGACTAGGTCAGAGAGGGTTCGGTAGCTCGTTCTCTGGACCGGACGTGGAAGTCGGAGAGGGCTCGGTAGCTCGTTCTCCGGACTAAGTCAGAGAGGGCTCGGTAGCTCGTTCTCTAAATCAGGAAGGCTTTAGGTTTAAGGCTGGGAAATTGGATCGGTCTGCTGACCGATCCAGTGATACTATGGGTATCTGGATCGGTCTGCTGACCGATCCAGTGATACACTGTGGTTATCTGATCGGTCACCAGACCGATCAGTAACCAAACAGTAGCGTTCGGTCTTCGGAGAAAGGAGAGGGGATCGGTCTGTGGACCGATCAGCCTAGGGCCTGATCGGTCCACAGACCGATCAGGGATCGCAACCAACTCTCTGTGAGAGTTGGGATCGGTCTGGGGACCGATCAGCGTAGGGCCTGATCGGTCCCCTGACCGATCAAAGCCATCCTGGACCGATCAGGGTGGAGCCTGATCGGTCCAGGTCTAGCCGTTGAGTCACAACGGCTAGATTTCTTTCTGTGTCTTCTTCTTCGCAGGTTCATATAAGAGGGCCACTACAGGGAAGAGCCGACTGGTTCTTGCTCCTTCTTCCTCTTTGTGATCTGAGCTTTGTTGAGCTCTCCACTGCTGAAGCTTCGTGTGAGCTTCCCTCGGCTGGACTCCAACTGATCAGTTGCTGCTGTTGTTGACGTGAAGTGGTTGCTTCATCACCAGTCGACGAGAAGGCAAGCAAACTAGTGTTTTTACATTCATATTGTTCTTGGCTTCTTGCTTTATCTTTGTACTCCGATCTTGCTGTTGCAAGAGAGATTGTGACGAGGTTTCTCCACCCAGAAGGAGTTTTTATTAGCCGATTTTCCGGGGTCTCATCCACCGACGGATTGATAGGATTCGTCCACCTTACGGACACGCCGAGGAGTAGGAGTATCATCTCCGAACCTCGTTATATCGTCACGTTTGAGGTTTGATCTTCTCCATTTTCGTTTCTACTTTTTATTTCCGCTGCGCTAACTCAAATTGTAGGAAGAAATGAGAATTTGGGGTCGGCTATTCACACCCTCCCCCCTCTCTAGCCGCGTCCGAAGGTCCTAACACTAGATGCATGAATGATGTTATAGAACATATGCAAATCAATGTCTATATCTAAGCGCTGACTGAGGGCGTACAGAAAGAAGGAGTGGGATGATCGCATCTTCGAGACGTCTCGAGATGTGATGGGTAAAATGAATGCTGTCAGGACTCTGTACATGGTGTAGTCCTGAACGCGAAGAAGAGTCGACCTGAACTCAGTCAGGCCGAACGATCTCTCCTCCCCAAAAAAATGCAGATAGATGTCATCTAAGGTGATATGGGAATAAGGATCTCCAAATGGTAGATCCTTACCCGGGTAGCACAGGAAGGTACATGTGGACTCCCTAAGCTCTAGATTCGTACGAAGCAGAGAGGGGGTGAACTGGATGTCAGTTTCACCAACTCTAGTGGAATATGTAGTATCATCAACATTTTCAAGGTTGTGATAGAACTGGGTACACAAGTCCTGATTTACTGTGTTGTTGCAGTAAACCAGTTTCCCTAGGTGATAGTAATCTATCATTTGGACTGCGGGGAGACAAAACTGGGCAAAAAAATTTCCTATTTACATACCTAGGTTTAATGGACTCAAATGTAAACCTAGTAAAATCAATCCTATGCCGCTCGGAGGGGAATCTAGGGTCCATTGAAGGGGCCCTAGCCGGTGTAGGATCAATAATACGACGTTTCCTATATTTGACAATATATATAAAAAGATGCAGAATAACTACAAATAAGGACAATAGGGAGGTTTGAGATATACCTAGGAGGCATTGCTAGGAGTAGAGGAGAAAGAGGTGGGTTGAAGGCGCCTTTGAGGGTGAAATCGCACGCTGTAGAGAGGGAATTGCGGAGACACAGAACGAACATAAAAGCTTCTGTTCGTTTCTGAAATCTCGGGTTGGAGGCGCCTTATATGGTTCATAAGGCGCCTCCAAGGGGAAGTTAGAGGCGCCTCGGAGACCATCCGAGGCGCCTTTGGTTAAGGCGGCGAGAAATTTCCCGCCGTGATTAAGGGTGCCTCCCTCGTGTGGGAGGCGCCTCCGCTGGGCGCCTACGTGTCCTTTTTTTTTAATTTTATTATTATTATTATTATTAAGTTAATTTTTAAAAGTTAGGTTTAATTAAGAAATAAGTTAATTAATTTTAAGTTAATTAAAATTTGAAAAATAACTTTAAGTTAATTAAATTTTTTAAAAACGAATTTTAAGTTAATTTTGAAAAATGTTTTAAGTTGATTAAAAATATTTTAAGTTAATTAAATTTTTGAAAAAAAATTTTAAGTTAATTAAATTTTGAAAAATAATTTTAAGTTAACTAAATTTTTGAAAAATAATTTTAAGTTAATTAAATTTTTGAAATTTTTTTTTAAGTTAATTAAATTTTTGAAAAATAATTTTAAGTTAATTAAATTTTTGGAAAATAATTTTAAGTTAATTAAATTTTTGAAATTTTTTTTTAAGTTAATTAAATTTTTGAAAAATAATTTTAAGTTAATTAAATTTTTGGAAAATAATTTTAAGTTAATTAAATTTTTGAAAAATGATTTTAAGTTAATTTTATTTTGAAAAATAATTTTAAGTTAATTAAAATTTTGAAAAATGATTTTAAGTTAATTAAATTTTTGAAAAATGATTTTAAGTTAATTAAAAAATAATTTTAAGTTAATTTTATTTTGAAAAATAATTTTAAGTTAATTAAATTTTTTATTTGAATTTGAATTAATTGTGAATTTGAATTTGAATTAATTACGAATTCGGATTTCAATTAATTACGAGTTTAATTTTGAATTTGAATTAATTACTATTCCTTAGTCATCTCACCGGATCTAAATTTTTAATCAGGGAATCCTATAATTTTTGTGAGATGAATTAGGGTTCAATTTTAGAGTTTGGTTTAACTTTGTGTTAGATTCAGGTTTAGCTTTGGGTTCAACAAGTAGACATTCTTTGGATAAACTTCTGAGCTATGGTGAGTCACAAGGACATCATTAAAGTAACCATGCCTTCGAGGTTTTCCAAATAGTCCTGCCCATTGAACTTAATACAAAACCTTGGTCTAACTGGCTAGGATCCATAGAGGGTAGCTTCAGTTAATTCCACTTAGCTAAACACACCAGGTCGAAGCCATATCTTCCTAGACATGCGATGACTAAGCTTCCCCAACGTACTATCATCCAATATTTCACCAGTACCGTGGGTCAAGTTAAACCTAGCCCACTTTACTTTAATCTTAATTACCCTGTCGGGTAGTCTACTCTTGGTTACCCTTATCGGGTGGATTAAGTTAGGAGGTGTTAGCTATTCTGGAGTCTTCCTTTGGATTTTAATTTGAATTTTAATTTAATTTAGAATTTAATTTTATTTAATTTGAATTTGAATTTTATTTAATTTGAGTTTTAATTTAATTTTAATTTTATTATTTTTCTTCTATCTCCCCCTGGATCATAGCCTCGATATGGTTTATCGATGTAGTCTATTTGATCCTTGGGAACCCAATATTGTCCAAGTCCAACTTGATTGATCAGGTTGGACTTGGGGACACATGCTTGGACCATTTTTCTATTTGTTCTTTGTATAAGTGATAAATATGATTTATATTTCTTTTTCGATTTGAATCCTAGTCCAGTTCTATTGTAGATTGCCCTTTGTGTTCCAAGAATTAGGTCAAGGTTCTTGGAACCCAAAGAGAATCGTTCTAATGTTTTCTCCAGATCCTTGATCTGAGTTTTCAGGCTGGAATTCTCTTCCTCAAGTTTTTGGACTTGAGTTGAGTTTACAGTCTGAACTGGTTCAGTTAAAGGTTCGGAGTTAGTCACTTCTTTAAGGACAACTACTTCCTTTAGAAGTGACTTAATTCTAAGATTAAACTTAGCTAATTTTCGTAACAAGTAATTGACTAGATTGTTTAGTCGAGGGATACTTATAGAGGGATCGGGCCCTTCGGAAACGGATACAGATCTGTGGCTTCTTTCCGATTCTGCTTCCAACTCGCTGTCGCTCTCGGACAGTTCAATCTGGTCCCGGGCCATCAGCGCAAGTAGACTCGTCTGATCGAGTTCATCGTCGGTGTCTTCTTCTGAGGATTCTTCCCAAGTCGCTTTGAGCACCTTCCTTTTCCTCTGCTTCTTTGCATCCTTTTGGTTTGGGCAGTTGGCCTTGATATGCCCTTTCTGGTTGCATCCATAGCAGATCACCTCGAACTTGACTCTTGAGCTGGGTTGACCCTCCTTGGATTGTACTGCTTTCTTTAGATCTCTCTTGTTCAAGCCTTTCTTTTTCTTGTAAAGCTTCTTCACTAGGTTCACGAGCTCGGAGGTTAATTCGTCATCTTCATTGTCTGAGTCAGGCTCATCTTCTTCCTCCGGTTCAGTTCTTCTTCATGATCTTGGTTCGCGTGTTCGACTGGTACTTGCAACCAAAGCAACCCCTTTCTCGGTTGACTATGTATTAGTCTGTTCATGCAATTCAAACTCACAGAATAACTCATCTAATTTTATAGAAGATAGATCCTTGGAGACTTTGTAGGCATCTACCATTGATGCCCACAATGTACTCCTTGGAAACGAGTTTAGTGCGTACCTTATGATGTCTCGGTTCTCGACTTTCTGCCCGATTGCATGGAGGGCGTTTAGAACGTCTTGTATGCATGCGTGGAGTTGAATTGTCGTCTCTCCTTCGTACATTTTTAGATTGTATAGTTTATTGAATAGAAGATCTATTTTACTAACCTTGGTGTCGGAGGTGCCTCGTGGAGTTCGATCAGCTTCTCCCAAAGCTCTTTTGCGCTGGAGAACGGTCCGACTCTGTTGAGCTCCTCCTTGATCAGTCCACACTGGAGGGTGCAGGTTGCTCTGGCATCAGCTTCCACCTTCTTGATTAGGGTCGGTTCCCATTTTTGCAGGGTGTCGGTTTGCCGTCTTCGTCGGTTGGCAGTTGTATTCCCGTCTTGATAATCATCCAAGTATCAAACTGGATCTTTAGATAAGTTTCCATTCGTCCCTTCCAGTACCCAAAGTCTTCTCCGGAGAAGAGTGGAGGACGAACGGTGTTGAAACCCTCTTGTTGGGCCATTAGTGATATGCAAAAACAAAGACAAAGTAGAAATGTCCCAAGACTATGTCTTGGATTAGCAGTGCGGGAATTAAAGTAGAGAAATAACGAGCTCGAGTGGTGTTGCACCAGCCTCGAGCAAAGACCGATTCAAAAAATAATTAGAATATAGTTATTAAGACAATTCTAATTGACTCCATAAAACTGAAAATATCACAAAAAATTGCGTGATTGGTAGTTGCACCAGATCAACGCGACCCCGCTCTAATACCAATTGTTGGATCGAAAGCGCTAGAGGGGGTGTGAATAGCGCTCGTGGCTATTTCGTTCAATTCGTAAAACTATCGAAGTGAAACACGCAGCGGAAATAAAGCTAAAGGAAACACACAAGAACACAGTCGTTTACTTGGTTCGGAGCATGTGACGACTGTTGGATCGAAAAGAATTTAGATATCTCCATAATAGCATGATATTGTCCACTTTGAGTCTAAGCCCTCATGTCTTTGCTCTTGGGCTCTACCCAAAAGGCATCATCCCAATAGAGATATCTTCTCTTTATAAACCCATGATCTTTCCTATGTGTTTTCAATGTGGGACTATGTTTGCAACCTTGCAACACCAACAATCCCCCCTCAAACAAAGAACCACAGGCTTCCCATGTCAGATCCTCGACCCACCAGGTCTTCCTGCCCCTCGGTCCACCCGACCTACTAGGAATTCCTTGCCTAGCCGCAACTAGGACTTCCTGCCTGGTGTCTAGTCCTCTTAATCCAAACATAGGAGCCCCCACTTTCTTTGTTCGAGGTCAATATTGTACCCACATGGCTCAATCATACCATAGCTCTTGTGCACAGTCGGCGGTTAAACCTTCTGACAGTCCAGGCTCTGATACCAATTGTTGGATCGAAAAGAATTTAGATATCTCCATAATAGCATGATATTGTCCACTTTGGGCCTAAGGCCTCATGGCTTTGCTCTTGGGCTCTACCCAAAAGGCCTCATCCCAATGGAGATATCTTTCTCTTTATAAACCCATGATCTTTCCAATGTGTTTTCAATGTGGGACTATGTTTGCAACCTTGCAACACCAACATCGACTCCTACTCCAAGACCCGCAATCGTTGATTGCTTACTGTGGGCAACAACTATTTCGCGCAAAAGTTTGTACAACTGAGAATTACAATAAGTGCAATAAAAGAAAACTTATACCGACGACAGAATCTTAAAACAGCGGAGCTCTGGGTCGTCGGAAACTTGTAGCAGCACTTCAGGGTATTTTTGAGGCAGCGCGTTGTAGCTTGATCGCTTAGGAATTGTTGTTCTAAGCTGCTGTTCAAAGTCCCCTTATAAACAGTGCTGGAGGCGCCTCCAAGCCGCCGAGTCGCACGCGTGGATCAGCTCTGATCTGGTCGCGCCTTATCCCACTGAAGGCACCTCCAAGCTGCTCCAAGGCGCCTCCAACGCCTGGTCCAAGGCACCTCCAATGACCTCCAAGGTGCCTCCAGCGTCTCTTGACAGCTGGCTTCGACTAGCACCCGAGGGCCTCCAAGCCCCATGGAGGCGTCTCGGACACTGTTCATCCGAGGCTAGGTGTGCTCCTTTGTTCCTGCAACATGTGTTAGTCCCAAACATAAACCCTGCAAAACAAAGTTAGCACAGAAACAATATGATAGATATAATTGACAGTCACCGGACTATCCGGGTCTGATTTCGGATTTCCAACCGGAAATCCTAGGTCGACCCGACGCCTACTGTTCCCTCTACGAGGAACGCGTCCTCACCTACTCCACTCAGGAGATTTACCTGTTGCCAGTGCGATCCTCCAGATCGACTGGACTTTTGCTCAGCGTTTGAAGCTTCCGGACTTTCTGCTAGACTTCCACTTCCCGGCTAATCCAGTCTTTCACCTGGTTCGCGACACCAGGACTTTCCATCTAGGGTTAACCCCCCCAGGACTTTTTCATGAAGCTCTCGACCCGCCAAGACTTTCCACATAGGGTTACCACCCCCTATGACCTAGGGTTACCACCCCCTAGGATTTTCTACCTGCCTAACCGCAGCTAGGACTTTCCTGAAACACTCAATTCAGTACGTTAGATCACAACACAACTTAACTTTGAATTCCTTTTACCATTATCAAAACAATGGTCGATCGTCGGATGCTTCCCGCACCAACAATCAAGTGTACAAACTTAATAGGTAGAGGACTCAACAATCATCGAGAAAGTATATTTTGTTGGTGCAATCAGTCTTCAGGGTTTCAATGTTTGATAATATACTAATATCTGGTCAGATTTGACCAAGGGTTATCCAAATAAGACCCGATATTTGGAAGTAAGAAGTCTAGTCAGGTTAGAGTTGACCGGATAACTAGCAAAAGAGAAGTCTATTGAGGTCAGGGTTGACTAGATAACTAGCAAAGAGAAGTCTAGTCAAGTCAAAGTTGATAGGATGACTAATAAAGGAAAGACCTAGCGGGTTATTGAGAACCGGATGTTAGGCAAAAGTCTACTCAAGTCAAGGGTAACTGGATGATTAGCAAGGAAAAGACCTAGCAAGTTAGTGAAAATCGGATATTAGGCAAGAGAGTCTGGTCAGGTCAAGGGTGGTCAGATGACTAGCAAGGAAAAAATCTAGCAAATTAGTGAGAAATGAATGTTAGACAAAATTCCAAGTAAGTCAAAGTGATTGGATGATTAGAAAAGGGAAATAATGGGGGAGTGAATCCTAGGTGCTAAAGTTTTGAAGGAGTGAACTTTAAGTAAAGGTAAGCCTAGTAGGTCAAGTGGACTTACAGGAGTAAGCTAGGTTCTTGGTTTGTATTTTTATGCTTGTCTTGTAGGAACTTAGAGCTAGAAGCATGACTGGGGAAGTGAACAGACACAAACTGGAAGCTGCCAGACCAAGCACGGAAGGTGGTCAGAATCTAGGTACCCAGAAGGGGCTTTAGATGCCTAAACTAAACCTGACTACAGGTGCCTCGAACTCCAGGCGCTCGAAGCTCCAAACGCCAAAAGTTCTAAGCACCCAGATCTATTCTAAGCGCTTGGATGGTCCAGACTCAATCTAAGATGATCAACTTAACAAATGATGCGGCACAAGATCCAAGTGCCCGGGGGTAGTATAGATGCCCAAGCTAGTCTAGGCGCTCGAAGATGGATAAATTTGCAACAAAGTCATATCGAATAAGGTCGAGTTAGGAGCACCTGAAAGGCCTTTCAGGCGCTTGGAATAAGTATTTATAAGCCCCCATGAACAAAGCATTGAGATAACACTTCTTCCCATACTCATACTCTTTGTGCTCGAAAGAAAAGCTACAACGCGAAGCTCTACGACTAAGGAAGCTTTAGGAGGGGTGTGTTGCGCTCAAAACTTCTAGATCAACTCAAAGAGATTTTTTTGTTTTCTATTTACAAGTCATACTTTATTTAATATCTTCTTTGTGCTTGTAAATCAAATCAATAAGTGGTGTCTCTGCCTCCGGAAAAGTTACGGAAAGGAGACCACTAATAGACAGGCACCTCTCGTACTTAGGCCTTGGACGTACTAACCTTGGACGTTGGGAACCAAGTAAATCCCATGAGTCTTTCCTTTATGTTATTTGTTATTTGTATTTTCCGCTGCGACTCACACTCTGTAGAAAGAACAAACGAAATAAAAAAAAGAGAGAGAAAGATCGATATTCACCCATCTCCTCTATCAATCATAGAAAGAATAAATGAAATCAAGAAAATTGAAAGATCGATATTCACCCCCTCCTCTATCGATCACACTGGTCCTACAAGATTTTTAGTTCAAGAATGATCCAAGTGGTTGATAATGAACAAGTGTTAGGTGAAGAAAAGTCCAAAAGGTGCTTGGAAAATAAAGAAGTTTAACTAGTATTAGCATATGAGGAGTTACTAGATGAAGAAGTCTAATAGGCATTGACAGATTAAAATGTTCAAAAAATATTGATAGACAAAAAAAAAATTAAAGTGAACCTTAAAGACAAAGAAGATCAATAAGAGATGACAAGGTACTAAAGAAACACAAGTACAAATGAGGAAAACCTGAAAGTGAAGTCTCTTGGACAATTAAGAAGACTCCAAGATAAGACCTCTTAATAAAATAAAGAAGTTTTAGAGGGGAGGACTCTTGGCATATCGAAGAAAACTTGGAGACAAGGCCTCTTGACATGTGAGATGTGAAAATTATAACTAACTTATACTCTTAATTTGAAGTAGATTTTCACTTAGGTGTGCACTTGCTTAAGAATCAAGTATTTCTATGTTGTAGTCAATGAATTAAGTCTTGACAAGAAGATTCAATTAACTAGAACTTAAGTTTAGTGAATTATAGTCAAGTCAACTTTCTATTTGACATAAGAAATTGTTAGGACCCGTGCGGCTGGCAAGAGGGGAGGTGAATTGCCTGTTAAAATAACATGAACCTTTCTTGATCTTTCAACTCAGATTAGTAGCACACTTTATAAAAAGGAAATTTAACAACTAATAAATTAAAGACACTAAGGAGTTACTTGGTTACAATCTAGGTGATTGTTAATTCAAGACACAAAAGAGCAATGAAAAGATCTCCTTCGTGTAGGTGGAGAAGTCTATTATACTCGTTGAACGCTCAAAAATATGCCAGGAAATGGATACTGGAGTTGTTATTAATTTCTTAACTCTAGGGGTCTTTTTATAGCCCCTGAAAAATTCTATTCGAGGCTGGAGGTGCCTCCAACAAGCTGGAAGGCGCCTCTAGCGAGGATAAGACTTTATCCTTTCCAACGGCCTCTTTTTGCCCAGTCTAAGGAGCCTTCAAATGATTGAAGGCACCTTCCATGAAGGCTTAAAGGTGCCTTCAATAGTTTGAAGGTGTTTTCTGTAGGATCGAAAAGAATTTAGATATCTCCACAATAGCATGATATTGTCCACTTTGGGCCTAGACCCTCATGGCTTTGCTCTTGGGCTCTCCCCAAAAGGTCTCATGCCAATGGAGATATCTTTTCTCTTATAAACTCATGATTTTTCCCATGTGTTTTCAATATGGGACTATGTTTGTAATCTTGCAACCCAACAATCCCCCCCTCAAACAAAGAACCATAGGCTTCCCACGTCCGATCCTCGACCCACCAGGTCTTCCTGCCCCTCGGTCCACCCGACCTACTAAGACTTGATTGCCTAGTCGCAACTAGGACTTCCTGCCTGGTGTCTGGTCCTCTTGATCCGAACATAAGAGCCCCCACTTTCTTTGTTCGAGGTCAATATTGTACCCACATGGCTCAATCAGACCATAACTCTTGTGCACAGTCGGCGGTTAAACCTTCTGGAAGTGCGGACTCTGATACCAATTGTAGGATCAAAAAGAATTTAGATATCTCCACAATAGCATGATATTGTCCACTTTGGGCCTAGATGTTGGTTGCTAATCGGAAAATCTAATGGTTCCACTGTACAAAAATTTTGTACAAAGGTCTGAACCTTTTTCCTAGCTACCATGTGTTCTTTTAAATTAAACTTGGATCGCCTGCGGAACTTAACACATTTGATCCAAAGTTTAATTTATTTGTTCTTTTAGGTTTAGACTTGGATCTCCTGCGGAACTTAACACTTTCAATCCAAATCACCTAGGTTATTAATTCTATTAAATATTAATTTCCAAAATTAGCTTCCGGTACTGACGTAGCGAGGCACATGACCTTCTTGGATATGGGAGCAACCACCACCGACTAGACAAAGCCTTTTAAGAAAAACTAATATTTAATTTCCTAAAATAACTTTAGGTCAACCAAAAAAAACAATCAAATCACAAGGAAAAAGAAAAACAAAAGAACACAACATTGAAAATAAATTTGAAATACTAGAATCGCATGCCTCTTGTATTTGGTATTATTTCCAAAAATAACTAGTATGATGCGGAAAGGAAAAATACTAGTTATACCTTTTAGAAAGACCTCTTGAGCTTCTACCGTATTCCTCTTCTAACCTCGGACGTTGTGTGGGCAACGATCTTCCGAGATGAGAACCACCTTTTCACCTTCCTTCTTTCTTCTACATTTCGGCCACAATAGATTTCTTCAAGGATGAAGAATTTCGGCCACCACCAATGCTCCAAGGGATGCTAGAGACGAGGCTTGCTTTCTCTTCTTCTTCTCCTTCCTTGATCTGGCCACAAACAAGAGCTCCACCAAGAAGATAGGTTTCGTCCAACAAGAGGAGAGGAGAGAAATAGGACCGGCCACCAAAACCAAGGAAGAGAGGGAGGAAAAGAATAGAGGTTGTTCTACCATGAAGGCTCCTCCACCTCCTCTTTTATAATCTTTGGTCTTGGCAAATAAGAAAATTTTAATAAAAACTTCCTTAATTCTTTTTCCATGAAAAGGAAAATTTTAATAATTTTTCTTCTCATTATTATAATGGCCGGCCACACCAAACCTCCAAGCAAATAAAAATTTTAAACACAAATTAAAACTTCCTTATTTGCTTCCGGAAATTTTATAAAAAATTTCTCCAATAATTTTTATCCCTTCATAATTGGTTAAAAGGAAATTTTATAAATTAAATCTTTCTTTAAACATGTGGATAATTTTCGGAAAGTTATCTCAAAAATTAAAATCTCCTTTCTACAAATAAGGAAAGATATCAAATCTTTTCTTAATCTTTTGTAGAAACTAATAAAAGAGAATTATTAATTTTTTAAACTTTCTTTTAAATCATGAACATGGTTAAAAGGAAAGTTTTTACCAAAATTAAAATCAACCTTTTAATCTACAAATAAGGAAAGAGATTTAGCTCTTCTCTTAATCTTTTGTAGAACCTTATAAAAGGAAAGATTTAAATTTTTAAACTCTCTTTTAAATCATGTTATCCACATAAGAAAAATTTTAAAAAATAAAAATCCTTTTATTTTAATTTGGGTCGGTCACACCAAGCTTGAACCCAAGCTAGGGCCGGCCACCTTGAAGCACCCATGAACCAAACTTTGCTCGGCCCTAGCTTGGTCTCCAAGCTAGCTTGGTCGGCCCCTATGGGATGGGTAAGAAGGTGGATATAGGTGGGTATAGTACTCTATAATTAAGAGGCTACGATAGGGACCGAGAGGAGGAATTGGTTTTGGTTTCCCGATAAAATTAAGCATCCCGTGTTCGCCCTGAACACACAACTTAATTTTATCAATAATAATTCATTCCACTAGAGAACTATTATTGAACTACCGCACCAATCCCAAATTATATTTTGAGTTCCTTCTTATTATGAGTGTGTTAGTCTCCCTGTGTTTAAGATAACAAATGTCCACTAATTAAGTAAGTTACTGACAACTCACTTAATTAATATCTAGCTCCAAGAGTAGTACCACTCAACTTCATCGTCATGTCGGACTAAGTCCACCGGCAGGGTTTAACATGACAATTCTTATGAGCTCCTCTTGGGGGCATTCTCAACCTAAATCACTAGGACACAGTTTCCTTCTATAATCAACAACACACACTATAAGTGATATCATTTCCCAACTTATCGGGCTTATTGATTTATCGAACTAAATCTCACCCATTGATAAATTAAAGAAATAAATATCAAATATATGTGCTTGTTATTATATTAGGATTAAGAGCACACACTTCCATAATAACTGAGGTCTTTGTTCCTTCATAAAGTCAGTATAAAAGGAACGACCTCAAATGGTCCTACTCAATACACTCTAAGTGTACTAGTGTAATTATATAGTTAAGATAAACTAACACCTAATTACACTACGACCTTCCAATGGTTTGTTACTTTCCATCTTGGTCGTGAGCTACTGTTTATAATTTATAAGGAACCGATAACATGATCTTCTGTGTGTGACACCACACACCATGTTATCTACAATATAAATTAATTGAGCAACTACATTTATCGTAAATGTAGACATTTGACCAATGTGATTCTTATTTCTAGATAAATGTTTATACCAAAAGCTAGGCTTTTAGTATACATCCTAACACTAGACCCTCATGGCTTTGCTCTTGGGCTCTCCCCAAAAGGCCTCATGCCAATGGAGATATCTTTTCTCTTATAAACCCATGATCTTTCCCATGTGTTTTCAATATGGGACTATGTTTGCAACCTTGTAACTCCAACATTTTCCACCAGAAAGGCGTGAGGGTGCCTCCAGCAGCGTTGGAGGCACCTCCAGCAACTCCAACAGCTCCGTTTTGCTCATCCGCTGCTCTGTTCTCCTGGGTAATTTTGTCCATCCGGAATTGGGCACACTCGGACCCATCTTCCGATTTTCTCCTCAAGCAAGCTTCCTCCCCGGCTTCTCGTCCACCAATGTACTCTTTCACAGCACCTCATCCCTTAGATGCACCAAGCCCGTCGGCACCCTTCCCGTGTCATCTTTCTCGCTAACTGCGTCTTCCACTTAACTTCTTATGTTCCTAAGATGTAACGACCCAATTTTCCCTATTTCAAGTTCTAAATGTCTTTAAAAACATTTAGAAATGCTTTTAAAATATTCTAGAGATTTTTAAAAAATTTTAGAGTATTTTTACGTAATTTTTGGAGGTCGTTTGATATTTTTACAAAACGAAAGAAGTTTAGCTCAAAAAAATTTCCAAGCCAAGGTTCGAACCCACAACCTCGACCCGAGCCGAACCTCAGCCGAACCCAGCCAACCAACTAGTCTGCGATTGTTTGGTAATTAAGAAGGGAAGTGAATTTATTTAAGCTATAGTTGGAACTAAAAATAACCCTAAGTAATAAAAGGGATAAGTTAAGAGAAGAATAGGGATTACCGTGACCTAAACCTCTTCCTCATCCTTTCTCACGCGACGGAGCGGCGTCGTTCTGTGCTTGGGCGAAAACGAAGCCCTAGCTTTGTCTCCGGCGCCGGCAAAGAACTTTTCCGGTCGGTCTTCACCCGTGCGTGACCACCTTGACGAGGGGAGCTCGGAAACGCGAAGAAGAGTCGAGATCTCAAGCTTCTCTCAAAGCCCTAGCTGCTTTTCTTCGGTTGTAAGTCCAAGAACCGAATGTGAGTTGCTTCTCACCTGCAGTAGGAGTAGTTTTCGGGATTTCAGACGCTTTCTTTTATTTCTTCTTCATGGATTAAGTTCCAGAATTGTTTCTTTTGGTGGTGCATGCTAAGTTTCAATGGGGTATGATTATTCCTGATGCTCGGCTAGGTACAATTGAGTTTTGGTGTTGTTAGTGTTTTGTAATTTGAACGGTGAAGCTTTGTTTTCTTATGGTTCTGCAATTGCTGGACGGTTTTAAATTGGAAGAATGAAGTTCTTCTCCGTTGTGCTTCTTATCAATGTCGTTGAGTAGATAAGTTTCAATTAGAAGTGTGCTGCTGCATTTGCTTAACTGAATTGCTGAGGTTGTAGGGAAACTTAGCCGACTTTGTGCAGAATTTTAGAGTGCATGAACAGAACGTTTTCCTTTTTCCTTAAGTATTTCAATTAGAATCTTTTTTTTCGGTTTAGATGTGAAAAGCATGCACAGTTTCCTCTTTTAGTATGCAGATTTAATTATTTCCATGCTATCCAATGAGCATGATCAGTTTCCTTTGCCACTAGATATGCACGGGGATACTTTCTAGTTTCCTTTGCTATTAGAATAACATGAGCAGTATTGATTCCTATTTTAGTCCCTTACTACCAGAAACACATGAGCAGTTTCCTTTAGTTTTCATTTGCTATTTTAACAAGCATGAACGGTCATGTATTCTAGTGGGAAACAAATAAGAATCCTATTAAATACTTTTAGAAATATTAACAAGTAAAAGAAAGAAAAAGAAAAGAAAGAGAAAGGCCAAGGCCTTAAGTAAATTCCAAAGTCAAGACTTTAGGGATTTTGGCACACAAGGTGTCTATTAAAATGCCAAGGCATTTAAAGAAGAAGTAATCAAGATTATAAGTATTTTACTTTTAAGAAGAGGCTAGTACCCGACTTCACAAGGTTGTCGTTAAACAAATCCAGGTGTCCAATTCCAAGGTCTTGGCCCTGGTAGACCAAGGTCTGCTCTTTTAGGATTGGTGGCTCGCTACCCCAACCTATTAGGGAACGCGCATAAGATGGTACTAAGCCTGGGCCCAAGAAGAAGTTGATTATTATTTTGAAGTATTATAAATATAAGTTTTTGAACAAGTAAAACGAGTTTTACATAAACATAAAGTATTAAAGATTAAGTTTAGAACAAATGAAATAAGTTTCATATAGTTCTAAAAATCAGTAAGTTTAGTTCTTTTGAATTCTAGCTATACATGTTTAGTATTACAGTTAGTATGATTCCTTTATTGGTTTATGAGCATGATTAACTATACATGTTTAGTATTTTAGTTAGTATGATTCCTTTATTGGTTTATGAGCATGATTAGCTATACATGTTTAGTATTTCAGTTAGTATGATTCCTTTGCTATGTATGAGCATGAGTAGCTTTACATGTTAGCATTCAGTTTTAGCATGTTTTTATTTATATACATGCATATCATGATTTTGTGAGTTAGATAGCGCTCACTAAGTAAATTTTGCTTATAGACTGCATTTCCTCCTACTGCAGATAAAGGAAAGGAAAAGCAATAGCGAAGGGAGGCGACAAGGAGGATGTGTGATGAATGTGTGTGATGTTGGACAATGGAAACTTGGGACCTTGTAACAGGATTTAATCAGATTCTTTCATTTAATTGTTAAGATAACTAGACGGATTATTTCCCTTGGGTCACTGGACTTTGTTTATTTCGCATTGTTTTTTTTTATTACCATTGCTAGGTACGCTAGTCCTGTTGTTGAAAGTTCGGCCGGACTTGATTGTTTTGGTTGCATGTTAAAATTAGGTGCAGTATTGTTATTCCTTGCACTACTGGAGTTTAGTTATTTCTGAAATTTCTCCCATTTGAACTGCCATGTACGTACCTTTTTATTAATGTCGTAGCATCATTTGTGTTGGGATACACTGCTGTTTAAATTCAGAAAGATCTGCATGCTCAGTTGCTGTACCAAATAGAATTGCATGATACATCCGTAACCTGCATTTGTTCATAAATGTGCTGCAATTGCTTTCAAGCCTTGAAATGAGTAAAGTGCATGTTAGACTTGTTTATGTCGTGTTGTTGGAAATACTCCTATCAGAATTGTTGCTATGGTGTCTTAAATTGTATGCTAAGAAGGTTATTTGTGTACCTGGAAGGAAAATGTTGCTCTAAACTGAGAATTCTATGTGAAACCATAACATGCATGGACTTACCTTTAAGCTTGAATGATGCATACCGAGGACTAGTTTTTCTATAACTCTGTCTATAACAATTTCTAGGTATGCTAGTTTATTGTTCGAGTTTAGTTTTTATAGAAGGAGTTATTTTCGTTCCTTAGCATGTAATCACATATAGAAATGTTTAAATTGCATGATATGAAGGGCATTTACAGTAAGAACAGTGGAAAAGTTTTGCATGGCAGTCCAAAATTTTTAAACTTTGCTATTACTAGCATAAGCAACATTACTTAAGTAAAGTTATAGTTAAGTAGCATCCATCCTTAGAGATTAGTAAGAAGGGTGGCTGTTACATAAGATCCTATACACTTCGACACAAGGATCAAATACACAAGAGCTAACTTACCTTGGTTGACCACATCAAAACTACCACGGGGTACTAACAATCTCTCCTTTTTTATATGCATCAACCCAAGTTAAAGTTAGGGTCTAACAGAATAATAATAAGTTGTAAAAAAAATCTTGCAATATAAAGAATTAACCAAGTTAACAAAAATTGCAAAAATTTGAACAATGGTAAAAATATTCTTACTCCCCCTTAACTTATACTTATCTCCCCCTTTGATCATATCGAAAATATGAAACACTTTTCTAGGGGTATCTTAAAAAAAGTTTATAACCATTAACCGTCTTAATAGTTAGATAACAAAAATATTAATTTCAATAATTGGCTTCCAGGCTATGGCGAGGCACTAGACCTTCTTGGATATTGGAACAACAACCACTTGTAGACAAAGCATTTTGAAGAAAACAAATATTTAATTTTCTCTCTGAGACTTCTAGGTAAAAAAATATCAATTTAATCTAAGCATGATCTTGGAACCCAGTATAGGTTCATACCTACTAGATTTATTAAAAATTTGGCTGGTACATAACTTCTGGGATTTTTCTAATTTATCCTCGGTGATTTCTAATGTCTAGTTGATTTACCATAATTTCTAAATCTAGTTTTCTAATAGAAGTTAAAGCATGCATAGTTATCTTTCAATTTCTCTATTTATGTTTTCACATTATCAAACAAGTCTAGCGGGCATGCATTAGCTAATTGTCTTTTCAAATCAAAATTTTCTTTTTCCAATTTGCATATATTTTTAGAAAGTATTTTGATAAACTCAAAAGATTGCTTGGGAGATAGTACACGTACCTCACTTGCCTTGTGTTCTGATGCTCTTCCTTCGTCACTGCTTTCTTCAAAGGATTCTTCCCCTTCGTCGATGCTCATTTCGGAGGAACTTTCAATGTCCCTCTGGTGATCTACCATCAGGGCTAGTCCGGCGTAGGCTTCAATTTCGGACTCGGAGGATGATGATTCATCCCATGAGGCCTTCAGACTCTTATGCTTCGATCTTGTTGATTTTTTGCTCTTGTCCTTCTTCTTTTTCTTTAGTTCTGGGCAGTCCTCTTTGATATGCCCTTCTCCTTGGCAATTGTAGCATCAGACCTTTCTTTTGCTCCAAAAGTACTTTTTTACCTACGACTTATTAAATTTATTAGATTTAATGAATTTACTAAATTTTCTCATCATTAGGGCTGCTTTGTCTTCATCAATTAACGCTTCAGAGTCTGGATCATCCGTTCTTGCCTTCAAGGTAATGTTCTGACTAGGCTTCTTTTTCAACTCTGCACATCTAGATTCGTGAAGTTTAAAAGTGGAAAAAAGATTTTCTAATGAACTAACTTCTAGGTCTTTAGATATATAAAACGAGTTGACTATAGAGGTCCACTCGGGAGTCCTAGGAAATGCATTTAAAGCGTACCTTAATGAATCTCGGTTCATTACCTTTTCTCTGAGATTTATGAGTTCGGTGATAAGTTCTTTGATCCTCGAGTGCAGATGTGCAACCATTTCTCTTTCTTCCTTCCGGAGGTTCGTCAGTTGGTTCTAAAGCAAGTCTCATCTCGTGATCTTTACTTCGGAAGTTCCTTCGTGTAGTTCCAGGAATTTCTCCCAAAGTTCCTTTGCTGATTCATAATCTCCAATCTGATTAACTTCCTGGGGTGAAAGTATGTTGAGTAGGTGGAACTCGGCTCGTCCGTTTGCTACGAAATATGTTTGCTCCTTCTTGGTCCATTAGAATTTTTCCTTTTCATTTCTTTGTTGGTCTTTAGGAGTTACAAAATCATATTAATTATCAAATGAATTTCAAAATTAGTTTTTAAAAGTACCTCCATGTGTTTCTTCCATAACGCGAATTCTCCCTTGAACTCCGACGGACAGATGCTCGGTCCGGCCATCGTCTCAGTGCTTCAGACAACGGTTAGTCCTTCTAAGGCAAACCTTGCTCTGATACCATATGTTAGGACCCGTTCGGTCGGCAAAAGGGGGACGAATTGCCTGTTAAAAATAACATGAACCTTTCTTGATCTTCCAACTTAGATTAGTAGCACACTTTATAAAAAGGAAATTAAACAACTAATAAATTAAATACACTAAGAAGTTACTTGGCTACAACTTAGGTGGTTGTTAATCCAAGGCAGAAAAGAGCACTGAAAAGATCTTCTTCGTGTAGGCGGCGAAGCCTATTACACTCGTTGAATGCTCAGAAATGTGCTAGGAAATAATACTGGAGTTGTTGTTAATTTTCTATCTCCACGGGTCTTTTTATAGCCCCTGGAAAATTCTATCTGAGACTGGAAGGCGCTTCCAACAAGTTGGAAGGTGCCTCCAGTGAGGCAAGCGAGGATAAGACTTTATCCTCACTAACGACCACTTTTTTCCCAGTCTAAGACGCCGTCAAGTGATTGAAGGTGCCTTCCATGAAGGCTTGAAGGTGCCTTCAATAGTTTGAAGGCTCCTTCCACCATAAAGGCGCGAGGGCGCCTCTAGCAGCTTCGTTTTGCTCTTCTACTGCTCCGTTCACCTGGGTAATTTCATCCATCCGGAATTGGGCTCACCCGAACCCATCTTCCGGTTATCTCCTTAAGCAGGCTTCCTCCCTGGCTTCTCATCCCTCAAACGTCGTGCACGTTCTTCTCATCCACCGATGTACTTTTCCACAACACCTCGTCCCTCGGATGCACCGAACCCGTCGGCTCCCTTCCCGTGTCATCCTTCTCACTAGCTGCGCCTTCCACTTAACTTCTTGTGTTCCTAAGCTCCTGCACACTTAGACACAAGGATTAAATACATAGAACCTAACTTAACTTGGTTGACCATATCAAAACTATCCCGGGGTACTAACAGAAATTTCACTTGCGAATAGAGGGATTCTATTTCAACTTGAGTTAGATAAATGGAAATTTAGTCGATTAGATTAATATAAGTAAATTAGATAGTCATTCTCTATTTGAATTAAATCAACTCAAGAGATCTTGAGTTAATTGATGATAGTATATGTTAGAGGTATAAGATCATAGCAATAGACATCTAAGACTATTGGCAGGTATTGAGTTGACTAGACTGAGTTTGATTCGATTAAATATGATTTGAGTTGGATGGAATCACAATAATCAGAAGATAATCTTATGATCTTATTTACTTAAATTGATTAATAGGTGTTGAACCTACTGGAATACATATGGGTTGATTAGAATAGCATTAAATCAATTGAAGACATAACTAGTAAAAAAAGTCTTTATGATCAATATTTCAATCAATTAGAGAAAGATTTAAGTCAACAATAATTAAATAAAACATCTGTATGAAACTTATTCAAGGTTGGGTTTAAAGGTTATAAATAAAGAGACAAGGGGAGCTCATTGATAACCATTATTTTATCACGGTATTTAAGCTTCTATATTCATGTTCTTTAATCGCCTCATGTATTAAATTTGTATCTATCTCAAATTTCATGAGTTAGATTCATTCTTGTGCTTTAATGCAAATTATTTCATATTTGTAGTATTTTGTCTAAAGATTTGAATGTGATTTGGTAGGACATGAATTTGGGTCATCGACTCAAGTTAGATCGACCTAAATTGAGCTCAAGGATAGGGCTCAAGGAGGAGGACCAATCTGGATCAATCTAGGTCATTCATCTAAGATCCAAAGAAATCTAGGCCATCCATTACAATCCTAACCATCCTACTCAAGGGAGAATAGATCACCACTATAGATCAAGATTAGTAAATCATACAACCTTGGTGTTAGTTCTAAAGTCACATCACGCACAAACAATTGAAGAGTCTATATAGGCCTAGTTTATGTTGTAATGTATTCTATAAAATGATCTCTAAATTTATTGTAGGTAGATTAGCTATAGTACTAAACTATATCTTTGACCGAGCTCAAGCGGGTCTTTATAGGCGAGAAGTATTGCAAAGAATATTTACATGGCATAAGAAATGCTCCATCAATATTCTAGAAAAAGGATATCTCTGAACAAAGTGGAATTTTAAAAGGCATATGATATTGTCAGTTGGGATTTCCTAAATGGTGTCATGAATGCTTTGGGCTTTAGAAATCTTTAGAGGATGGATAATGCAATGTGTAACAACAACCTCCTATTCCATTTTTATGAATGGATGTTTTCATGGTTATTTCTAAGGCAAAAGGGGACTCAAACAAGGTAATCTGATATTGCCTCTCCTTTCATACTCTGTCTGGAACACTTCTCTAGACTAATAAAATTGAGAACTTTAAAGTTGGATTTCAAATACCATCCAAAATGCAGACAAATAAAAAATACGCATTTGGCCTTTGCAAATGATCTATTACTTATGTCAGGGGAGATAGTATGTTAGTAAGCATCTTAATTTAAGCTTTAAAGGACTTTGGATTGAAGCCAGCTATTACACATGTATTATAGGCACATAGTTGAAGGATATCTAAGTTATAACACAAATATCTCAAGGGTCTATGTTGTTTCATTACTTGGGAGAGCCTTTAGCAACAAGCAAACTCAGAGTTATGCACTATGCCCCTCTCATAGATAAACTTGGAACATACATTAATGTTTGGGCAAGCAAGACACTATCATATGCGACAAGAGTTGAATTGATTATTCTATGTGACCGGGTTCATCATCTCTAAAATTATTTTAGTCGATTCGAAGAGATGAAATTTAAATTACTAAAAAACAAGTTGAATTGATTAGGTCAATACTACAAGGGTTGAATGTTATTAGTTATTCATCTTTTCTATATTAGCCAAAGTTATAAATAAGATAATCAAATTATGTAAGTCTTTTTATAGGGCTATAAGAAGTTGCCAGTGACACAAAGAGATCCATGATACCCAAAGAGAAGGAGAACTGAGTTTCCGAGAAATTAAAATTTGGAATAGTACCCTTATGACGAAAGTATTATGGAACATCCATAAAAAAGACTCTTTGTGGATCCAATGAGTCAATGCTTTCTATCTTAAGTCATAAATCATTTGGGAGTGACAACCTAGAAAGGAGATACATCGTTGATGGAGAGAGAATTTAATCGAAATAATTAAGATTTTTCAAAAAAAAAAAAATTGAATTCCTAAATAAGCCTAACATAACTTCTAAATTCGATTGATTTTGTCTGTTAATTTAGTTTAATCGATCTTTTGCTCACTTTACTCATATTGGTAAAATCCTTTTCAAAAGAAAGTTTAAATGAAGAGTTTTTCATTCTATGTTGATTCTTTTTTCTAATTTAAATTATTTATCAAATATATTTTTTTTAAAAACTATTATTAGTACAACAATACTCTATAGTGGTTAGATTTGATTAAGAGGTTTTACTATATAACAAGGGTTTAAGTTAGGTTTGCTTGTATTACTAATTTTTGTGCATTAAGTTTGGAAGGCATGGTTTGATTGACAAAATGAAAGATGGAACAAGATATTTTAATGGATGCTTAGTTTTAGAAGCAAAGCTTTTAGGCAAGTAAATGAAGTTCTAGATATGTGACTTTAAAGAATGTGAAAGTCTTGGGAGCATGACATTTTAGGAAGGAAGACATCAAGACATGGTTTGTGTTTGGGCAAGCTAATGAAGCCATGAAGATGATGAGTTGTAAGAGATTGAATATTCTTCAGTTCACGTATTTTGAAAAAGTGTAAATGTGGCTCCTAGAAAGCCTTCGACCTAGGAACACAGGTCTTTGGTTGTAATTAATGCTAAAGCTCGATCTCAGAGCCTCACATAGGCTTATAGAGACTTAAGCGAGTAAAGTCGAAACCTTCGAATAAATTAAATTTAAATCAACTGGAATTGTTGAGTCAATTATAAACTCTACTCACCAACATAATGCTTTCTATTAGGCTCATTGAGATGATTAGAAATTTACTGAGTTGATTGAACTGCAATAAAACGTCCTTGCATTTGAGCCGGGTGAGGATGATTTCAGAAATTTGCACTAGTTCGAATGGTAGTTCTGGGAGATTTCTCTATATAAGTATCAAACATATTTCTTTTTAATATTTTTGCACAAAGTATGAAAAATGAAGAAAACAGATAAAGGGACCGGAGGACAAACTCTAAATAACACTGGCTAAGTTGAGCATGTATCTATTAAATTCAATCCAACACATCCATGAAGCAAAAGTAGTGTGATTTGCAAACATATAAAAAGTGTTCATCACATTCAACAACATTTAGTGGCTACAAAGTTGCTGCAAAGAGTAATTGGACTCTAAATTATGTCGCCCCAAAATTGTCAAGCTGCCACGTTACTCAAGTTCACTTTTTAAGTCTCGGGACACTTTTAAATACTAATTTCAACTACTCTTCAAAGCCCTCGGAACTCTGACAAGAATTAAAGATTAAAATCAAGAAGCAACACTGGTTTCACAGTAAGAGATTTGAGTCTATCCTATTCTTGCTTGTCACGACCGACACGAGCACGGTGTCTAAGTTCTGCTTTTTTCCATTTCACCATAAGATGGCAAAGTGTAAAGAGTGTGTTTACCTGAAACAATCCAAGAAAGAAGCATGAGCAAAATAAATAAATAAAAGAAAGTCATTTGCAAGTACTTGGTGTGAGAGGATGGCTACTAACCACAATCAGTATAGTAATGACAAGTAGCGGGCCAGACCAGAGTACTGATATAAAGACACCATGAGGATCAAAATAGTTCTGGCTGGAAAAGCTCTGCCACCTTTTCCCTAGGAAACTATTAACCCTCTCAGCAAGATAAACGCCTGAAACTGAAAAAAAAAAAAAAGAGAGAGAAACCAATTAGATGTTTGGTCAATCAATCCAAATGAATAGACATATAACACATATTTCAATTAAGTTTTTAATGTATATAACATTTTACTCATATGTGATTGGAGTAATTTTTCAACTATGCAAATCTGCTGGGTTTTTCACATTACTTCACATTACCTAAGGCCTTATCAAAAGTGTGACCAGGCCAAACATTTTATTATCCACATGCAATTTTTCTTTCATTTCATTTGTAATGTTGTTAGCATATTTCTTATGTTTGTAATCACTAAAACTATCACATATCATTCAATATTTAAAATCCCTCATAGCCTTTTAATTTTGACATATATATCATAACAATTAAATTTCATAACAAATCCATCCTACCATTATCTTTTATATTTCATTGCCATTAAGTGATGACATGGATAATTGAAAATTACAGATTTAATCCAAGCCATCAGCTGCATTAGCAATATTTAAAGATAAATAACAAAGATAAAACCGCTTGCATTCCGGCTTGCCCTGTCTTGGCATGACTCCATGGCCTTCTCTAACGACATCATTATGTTATTTGTTCAAGCTCCTCTTGGCTATGTCCATCTGCATGGACCTGCACACGCTGCTACAGCGGAAATGGCAGGGACTCAACTTGGCCCACATCTGGGCATGATGGCATCATTGATGCTTGGGATCAGTCCTGTGCAAGGGCATACATGGCATGCTTCTCTGCATACGCTACATAGAACTTGACTGCTACATTTATATCCTCCTTCTCACTCTTCCTATTCCTAATATCTTTCCCTCTACATTGCCAGTCTTTTTGGGGCTATTCTAGTGATGGGTTCTGAGATACGCATTGATATGAAAATGGCTTTTTTTTTTCCTTCCCCAATTGGCTCTATTTTGTTGCCCACCTTCATGGTCAGGGTTTGCGGTGATTAGATGTGGCTACTTATTGGTTTGCACCCATGGTAGCTCTCATCAAGTGTGGAGGTAGATCCTACTCACTCCTTTCTAGCTTGTCTTGTTCGTCCATGTTGTAGTTTGGGGTGGATCTGTTTAACATGTTGCTTCTTTTGATTTTTATACATTATTTTGAACTCAAACAATCATTGTTAATGATGTAATGCTGTTATCTATATATATTCATTGCTGTCATCTTCATTTGTTATTGTTATTCTTGACCTGAGTTTAGTTTTAAATCATTAATTAAATTTGCTTCAGCCTCACACATTGTAGAAAGATGAAATTTTTTTGTAGGTGTAGTACATCTACATTCTATGCTACAAATGTTTGTGAACACAAGAACCATATAATCGGACTGTCTTTTGTATTGCGTTTGATTCACATTTTTCAAGTGTTTAGTATTTCATTTCCTAATCTTTGGACATATCAACCCCTAAGTCAATAATTTTATCTTCATGCCTTTTCACTCCAGATACACAGAGATGCAAAAAAAAAAGTTTGCCTTGGAGTCATTAAAGTTCTCGATAAGATCAAAGATACTGTTAATGGGATTGTCGGAAATTTCCATGGTGGATTTGATGTTGCCATCACTTAGGATCATGGATTCCCAAACAAACATCATCTCCTTTGTGGAAGGGGAGGGCAAATAGAATCAAGACCTTAAACAGACTGGTGGCAGTGTCAATGCAGGTAGCAACCAGGCCAAGCTTCAAGAGTTGGATGGAAGATGTAGGGGCTTTATCATTATTAATTTAACTTTTTAAGCTTTGTTGACATTGTTGATGATTGAGACTACAATTTTTAATAGCCCATGTCATCACTTAATGACAACTGGATGGATTGGCGATGAAAAGAAGTGATTGAAATCATGCAGTTTGGCACAGCCAAGATTTACTGTCTTGACATGGTACCTCACACTAGGCAGCATTGACAAATCACTATTGTGCCGCCCATGCTGGCATAATATCAATGGTATTTGATGAAACTAATGAGATTCATATTTTATCGTTCTATGTCATAGTGAAATTGATAAAATTGTAGAACCATGAAAGGATGGGGAACAAATGACTATTAGATGGATCAACTAGAGAAAAAGCGATGTAGAGAGGAAGAGATGTATATACAACAACAACAACAACAACAACCAAGCCTTTTCCCACTAGAGGAAGAGATGTATATCTAAAAGAAAAATCAAGAAGATGAAGTAATCAGGTAGGAATTTGGTGAGAAATCCAGTGAGATGTAGACTTCGATGTTCAATGAAGTTCAAGAGTCTCGAAGTGCAATTTCGTCATTTGAGCGAATGCGCGAATTTACCATGAATGAATGGACAATTCCACCGTTGTGCAAATGTGTGATTAGAGGTGGGATTCTGCCACTGCACAAATGTGCAATTATGTTGTTGCGTGATTTGTGTTCTAGATCCATTCCCTAATTACGTAATTTATAATAATTATACAAATTATAAATTTAGATAAGTTAAATAAAACAATTATGGTTAATCTAGATAAGTTATAACTTAAATAATTTATTATCAATAGTAATTTGGTTAGTTATAATAGGATAAGCTAATTTAATTGTAATATGTAAATATATTAAGTTATGATAACTTAATTATAAACTTAGAAATAGACTTATAAGTGCCTCTTATAAAACATAAATATAGTGAATGGTAAATAAACTTATAAGGTATTGATAGAATTACAAATATCTAATTAATTTATTGAACAATCTAATCTATTGCATGATCAATTATTAAAGTTATCTAGATTTATCAAAGCTAAATAGTATATGATAGATTAGAAATTAACAATCCTAAATTATATTATTAAAAATACTAGTCACAGCTAACATGATAATTTTACTAACACAGGTTCCTAACTAACTAAAACCACTTATGACAGTGGACTTATGTGTTGTAAAATAATAAAAAAAATAGGGCCAAAATTAAAAGGACGCCCCTAGTTATTAAAATCATCAACAGAGCGCCTCTCCTTTTTAAAATGTCAAAATAATGTCAATTATTCCTAAAATACCCTTATTTTACAAGTTGTAGCAGCTACTCCATGGCTACTACTATAGTTTGTAAAATCGTAATCCTAGATCGTAGGATCAGAGCAGCATCGGTGGGATCAGAGCAGGATTGGTGGGAGCAAGATGATCAGAGCAAGATCATTTTGGTTGGGGGCTACTGATGCAAAAGCTTAGAGAAGTCATAACTTTTGATTCAGGTTGAATCACGGAACCTATAATATATCAACTCGAAGCTCGTTCAGAGATTTACGGTTGGTTACCGGGATTACATGTAACCGCCCGATTTCATACTAAAAAAAACATCGTTGAAAGCTTTTTCGGAGACTCAAAAGATTTTTATTTATTTTTTTTGTATCTTTTAGATTATTTTATAATTTAGATTATTTTCATCTTTTGCAGAGTTAGAGTTAGGGTTAAAGTTTTGAGACTATTTAAATCTATTTAGTTGTTTTTGAGTTAGTTTTACAAAGATGCATATTGTTTGATATTTTGCAAAATCAACCAACCTTTAGAATATTGTTTCTGGAGTTTGTATTCAAAGCAAAGAATTAAATAGCTTCCGCTACGTCAACTACTTTGTTGGTCTTTAAACTGGGTCATCTTGTGAACCAAGGGAACATTCTTAAGGTTAAATGTGATTATTGTTATTGTGTTGAAATTTTATACTCTTTCATTTTGTGATATGAAAATATAAATATTATTGAGTGTTAATGTGCTAAAATGGTAGTTAAATTACAATTTAATTTAAATTTATACAGGTAATAATATCATTTGTGGTGTCAAATATTGACAGTTGCATGTATATGCAAAACTATTAATTTATTTATATGCAAATAACCTTTTAACATATTTTTTCTAATTATTAATCATATACCATAAAATTTTAAGGATTGGTAAGATGGATCACGATTTTGCAAACTATCAACAATATTCGAAACAAGGGGTGCTATTTTGACCTTTTAAAATGAAGGGCGTCCTATTTGACAAATCTGATAACTAGGGGTATCCTTTTGATTTTTGCCCAAAGAATAATTATGAAAATTTTCATTTGACTTAAAATTCTTGAGGACTAGTAAAATAAATTTAGATCTTATTTAAAAGAATAAGCCATTTTAAGAAGTAGATTTATTCTATTAGTAAGGTTGTCGTGAATAGGCTATTTATAACATAAATTTAGGCTATTGTTGGAGCCCCAACCCCTTTCGTAATTTTCCTCACAATGTGAGTTTGCTTTCCTCGGTATTGCATCAAGTGTTATCATAGTCGAATTTGAGTTCTTTATTGACTCAACATTTGACTTTATGCTTCCTCTCCACATTTGTAATTGAGCAGGTCATAACCCAACACTCAACCCTACACCCAATTGCAACCCACTCAACTCAAAGTCCAACCCACCTCCTGTTCCATCATCTCCTCAAATACCATCATAGATGCCTCTCACAATTCATCCCACATTTTCAAATCCTTTCAACTCGTCCCTTCTCTCCCAAATCTCCTCTAGCCACACCATCTTTTCCCTCCACTCGATCTATTCTGCATGCCCCCATAGCTCATATTAGCATCAAAGGATTGCTCCTAGCCCCTCTATATGAAGGAGAGAACTCCTTGCTCATCGACAATCAAGTCACACCATAAATCCTCCACCACCCTTCCTCCTTGATTCCACAATAACAAAAACTAAATAATAATAATAATAATAATAATAATAAGTGAAGCTTCTTTCTTTGTAACCATCACCAACAGACTACCACTTTGTCATCAGTTGACTACCTCCTGCACATCCAAATAGGCAAAGCTCTTCCAACTCCTCACTGCCAAATCCATTGTAGCTAACCTCCTTCCTTTTGTTGATCTACAAGAGTAGTTGCAGTCCACCAATTATGAGAGAACACTTACATTAAAGTCTCTTGCAAACTCAAACTCCCTATTATGTAGACTCAACTTCTTCTCCCTCTTGCTTGCTTTCGTTTTGCAAGCCCAACTTCTCCCTCTTTCTTGAGCATATGAAACTTGATTCCCTAGGTAGAAAAGCGAAGAAGATATAATAATCCCTCATTCATTGGGAGGGATGACTAAGAAAAGATAATGAATAAAATTGACAATCCAATTTTTTCCTTATGCTCATGAAAAGCCAACTAAAGAGAAGATGATGATGATAACACATCAAGGGTCGAATTTTTCTTGGTGATGGAAAATGAAAAATAACTAAAAAGTTACAAATTTTAGATGTTTTTTAGAATTTAAAAGATTTTATTTTGTCATAACAACCTATGCAAATTTAGATTTAGTTTAATAAGAAGTTATTTTAGAGTAAGTTTTTCTATCACCAAGTTTGTATGGAATAAATTATTTATAACTAAGTCATTGTTGGAGTCTCTAAAACAAGCCCCAATCCCTCTTATTTAATCATCTTCAGTTTTAATACAATTCAATTCTGTTCTCTTTGTGAGTTCTATGAGTTTGTTCTCCCTTGTGTTGCACCAAAAAGGTTATTGCAATTTACCCTTAACATATTACATATTATAAAAAAAAATGAATAAAATAGTCTAATTCATTTATCAGCCTTTGGAGATTCTTTATTCATTTCAGAATAACAATTAGATCTTGTTCAGGTGAGACAATCATTGTGAATGGCTATTATAAACAAGACACTAAGGTCATTTCTCTTGGTCCTGTTGAATATAAAAGGTTGATGCAAGGAAAGTAGCAAAAAACATAAGAAGAAAGTTCAGATTATCTGGCATCGAAGTTCAGTATATACTGTTAACAAAACTGAAACTAGACAAATTCAAATAACCTAGTAGTGGTAGTCACAAGTTGACAAGAGCATAGAAACTACTTACATGCAAGAAGAGACAGGAATAGTTGGAAATTCACATTTTTCCTAGACAATAAAGTTGTAAGCAGCAAAATAAAATGGAAAGCTAATAAGCATATCAACCAAGGCTCCTGCAAGTAAAGGAAAATGTAGAGTTGTCAGCAGGAACATAAAAGTGAATATTTATTAAATTTTAAAATAAAACGAATTTGGGTATATTATGTTATGTATGAAGGATAAATGACAAAGTGACATTAGATAAGAGAGCCTAATAGAAACATGCTTCTGAAGTAATATGAGATAGTGATGAAGCAAAATGCTGCAATTCCTTCATGAATTAAGCTAGGGAAGTAAAATTCAGTGAATCTATAAAGAAGAGAATAAAAGGTGCAGAACCAAATGGCACATCCAGAGCATAGCAAATCCATGGGCTTAAGGATGTAAATAAGTTGTTGTTATCGCTTCATACTTACCACTGTCTCTTCTTAAATTCATGTTAATCATAATTAATTTTCTTTTTCATGTTTACATAATTCTCCTAATCTTCAAAGATATCAGATTAGTATGATTTCTTTACAAAATTTTGTAAATCTGTTTGATTGAAAAATCTAACTATGCCTTACATTTACCAATCTGATAAAGAAAGATTATCAGAGTTTGAAAGCATTTTAAAATCGGAAACCAAACAATTTGAATACAACAACAATAAGTATCTCAATTTCATTTTGGCATTTAAAAATATGAATCTAACAATTGAATAAATTTGACTAATCATTTAAGGATGCTACCATAGAAACAAAATGTTATTAAAAAAAAATGCTTGCATCTAACTGTTGCTACTAATCCATATAAAATTCACTGAAATAACTATCATCAGAAATGAAACAATATATCTGTCACAAAGCTTAAACCAAAGCATCACCTTTATTGTTTTCTGCAAGTGTGAGGAGAGCATATTTCTAAACAGAACTATACTCTTTCTATATTTTTGGCAGAGGTTAAGAATGGCCAATAATATCCCTCTTCTCTATTGTTCTTCTTACACAATCTATTTTCTGCTAGTTCAAACAACACAAGAAGACTATTGACTATTGATGAGGAGGATGGGGAAGCAGAGGAGATTAGGGTAATGGTAAGAACTTGGCTGTGAAAGAAGAGATGATGAGCTACCTGTAAAAGTTTACAAAGATTTTGTCTTTCCAGTTTTCTTCCCAGTTTGGGAAGATAACGATGAAAAGAAAATAAGTCAATTTAATTTCTCCACTTTCTTAAGTTTCTTCCTAGAGCCCCCAGGACAGGATGTTATGGTTAGGCCTTCCAGTAATAGATCAGGGATCTAGAATTCGAGACTCAGTTATGGCATATTATTGGGAATTTTTCTCTTTAATGGGTAGCGGACCTGAGAATGTTGGCTATCAAGATGGGCCTCCATGTACATTTCCCCGATTTACCCTAGCGGCTGGTGAAAAGTTTCCATGGAACCGGGCCGATCACCCCAGGTTCGACGTTACCTGACCTGGTTAATCTTTTTTTTTTTTTAAGTTTCTTCCCCAGAAGACAATAGCATTTACATGATATTCTCACGTTTCTCTCCAAACAAACAAAGGGCCTTGATCTTGCAAGCATCCATATCACACTGACCACCCTCTAGACCCTCAAACAGTCCATTGGATCAGAATGTATATATAAAGTATAAAATTGTCAGCCAAATCCAGTTTAAATGAAAAGAATCCAGTTTGAACAAACAGATGTTTTCAATCACATTTCAAACTAAAAGGAAGTTGAGACTGATCGCCATACCTTCCCTCTGGTCTACCTTCAAATCGTAAATGATCCAATAGCTCCAATGTATCTAGGCATCTAACATTTAGTAACTTAATTATATAGTGGTGGCAATCCAAGATATTGGACACTCAATGTAATAAACAGACCATACTTCTCTATATAAAATTTAATCATTCTCACTATGTTCTCTCCTCCTTTCCCTTCTCCCTTTACTGGTTTTGCATCAGATCCAGATAAAATATTCAATAGATAGTTTTTTCAGCACGCACTGAATTCTTATGTCTTAGGGTAACAAATCTAAAGATCTAGAACATGAATTGCAAAAAAAAGGAAAAAAAAAAAATCCAATCAAATTCAATGAAATTCTGACAAAAAATGTCTTCCCAAATTCATGTTTCTCTCCTAACTTCCTAAGATCTAGACTTGATATCATATTGAAGATGTCTCAGAAGGATACAACCAAACAAAGGCAGCAGTGCAACAAATGCATGGTATTGTTTAGGTTAAAGAAACACACCTTCCAATCAATTGCATGAAAGAAACCAATGAAGTTATCAACTGCTGGTCCAAATCCACTACGAAGTTCGGCAGAGAACTTTTCAAAGAGATCAGACACAAGATCAACGTGCTCATTCAGTGCTGCTTTCAGATCTTCCATTGCAGTAGTTGCTTCAAATACAGTATACGAAAGAACTAAGTTGTAACGCACAGTCACACTCTCCATACACCATTAGTGAATTGATAAAGCTATTTGAGAACACACAAGGTGAGTGCAGAAATTACTGATGGTCACTACATATTAGTTCTCATAATAAGCAATATCTAAATATTAGCATATTCAGACATCAAGAAGTAGCATATTGACATCAAACTATGATCAATTGAAGGTTGATCGATGACGTTGAGGGAAAATTTGGGTTTTAGAAGATCAATTCCTTTGAGGAATGTGGTGAACTAAACCTTTCATGTGCAAGCTTGAATTGAAGGAATTATTTGGGGAAAATGCAATAGCATTTAATTCAATGCTACAATTGAAGTATGTCTCAGCAATGAATAAAAATAAACAAGGGTGAATCCTATGACAATATACAGCTGGAATAACATAAGGTGTTTATCTCTTATCTTGAGGCTGCCACATAGATGTTTCCATGCTTTTTTTAATATTCCACAAGATATAGACTTTCTTAAATGATAAGATGTAAAAAACCATAATTGTCTCATATTTCTCTGTCCATATAATTTAAATTAATGGAAGTGAATATTTTGATAGAAAGCCTACAAACTACTATATGCTGAAACACAAAAATCAATATTAGGTTCAAAAATTTAGGTAAAACTCCAAAAGTGTTCTTAACTGTCCAGAATACAAACAACTACTGTTATCATTACAATACAAACTTTGCCTCCATTCCAATACATGGAAAACTCTTTGAAGGTTCATAAGGAATTAATTGCATGCTAGTTTCCAATAAAATTAAACATCATATGATGATAGTCATATTACGATATTATCGTTAATGAGTTTCTCACAAATTCTTTAAATATTACTTTAAGTAATTTTGCATGAATTGCTTCCCATCTTCTAAAGCAAGATGATTAATTATTTAAGAATCCCTCTAAAAGCATCATATATAAAGTAGCATACGCAGATTGAACACCAATATAAATTGAGAAAGGAAAAAAATTGTGCAAGTGAAATTAATGACCGATAAATAAATAATATCTATGTAATAAGAATTAATTTTACAAAAATTGAACTCTGCACGCTAAGTTATGCTTCTAATTCTTATCCAAATTTCAAAAACTCAATTTCTGTGCATCTAAGTTGTGCTACTCTACGTTCAAGGAAAAAAAAATTTTTACCGGAGAAGGATTTTCCAGGCGTGAGAAAACCTAGCTGTGCGGTTTTCTGTGGGGGATGATCGTGGCGTAGGGAGGCGTTGTCGTGGATCCCAAATCGAGGCCGGGAAGGTAGCGGGTCGCCGCAGGGAGGCGTTGGAGAGGGAGTGGCCGACGATTCTTCTGCTAGGGAGTTAGCGCAAGAGAGGATCCTTGCGGCAGGAGATGGCTGGCGAGAAGCGGCTCGCGGCAGGAGATGGCGCTTCAAGAGAGGAAGGAGATCGCGGCAGGAGATGGCGAAGAGAGGGAGAGGGAGGTTTGGGAAAGTGCGATCGCGGCAGGAGATGGCGAAGAGAGGGAGAGGGAGAGCTCGCGAATCGCGATTTCTGCTAGGGCTCGCGTCGGGCTCGCGGGGGCGCTTCTGCTAGGGCTCAGTAGTAGAGGTTTGGGAAAGTGCGTTTTCACTCGAGCTAATTTCGAGTCCCTACTGTCCAAAAATGTTCAAGTTCAATTTCAAGTTCAACTTCAACTGCATCTTCAAATTCTAGTGAAAAAATATAGTAAATAAAGGAACTAGCAAAGTTGATAAAAAGTCAACTAGATTTAGTTAATGAATATCATTGTAATACAACTAAGATCGTCAAAATGTGTGAAGAGATTCAAAAAAAAATTGGACTCTATTCATATCAGTGATTAATTAATAGACTTTATTTAGTTGGATGAATGTATTTGACGGTAGATTTTTTTATTTAGCTGGATGAATGTATTTGACAGTAAACTTTTTTATTTAATTGAATGAATGTATTTGATTCGGGTTGAAGAGAAACACTTCAACTGATTAGTTATGAATCCCTTTTGTCTCCACTATTCTGTTGCTAAACTAGTAAACAAGGTGACCATAAATGGAGGACCATTATATAAATTGTCATGTAACTTTAGATGTGTCACAATAGAGTATTCCAATGTATATTTAAAATTTATACAAAAGTTTGAAGTATACCTCACGTTGTGATGAAGATTGAAATTAAAAGATTGAAATTAAACCGTTAGACTTACCTGAAAATAATGAAGTAGACAAAGATGAGGAAAGATACAGTCAGATGTGGTTTCTCCCAATGCCTAAGTTTGTTGAAATTTTTACCAATGGCCACCAAGGGAAGAACAAGCTCCTGGATCCAAAGGCAGAACATGATAGAGCATGAGAAAACTCAGCATCGCAATACATGAGCTCCAACACAAGTTATTGATAGGTTTTGGACTGAAACTAATACCTCGAAAAGATCGATATAGCTTGGGATCCCTTCTTTCATAGCGGCATCAATTGTTGCTCGAGTCTTCTCCATTATTTGACTCTTCTCTTTACATGTCAAAGCTGCTCTTTTTACAAGACTAAGTTCAGCTACAACCATGTTTTTAGCCAACACAATTGCATGTTTAACTAAGCAATTCTTCCAGAAGGTGATGGACAAGCTTGACGACCAACTAGTAGATTTCATCCACTTGCGCAAGTAGACACTTCCATCTATGTCAAACACATGAGCACTACTGCCTGAAAGGTCATCAACAGATCGAATCCATTGGACAGGTTGATCGTTTGTTTGCCTAAATTTTGTTATATTTGTATGCTTAACAAGGTGACCATGAATGGAGAAAAGTATGTTTCCGATGGCTTTAATTATATTTGTCCCCAGCTTTTCACTTTATTGAATCGGACCACTAGAATCATGAATGGAGGACCATTGTTCACAGTCATCCAAAATATTCAACCTATCAGACCCATTCCTGACCATGATTCTGCTGCGGCCAGTACTACGGCCAGTACCTTTTCATTTATTCTCTGTAAATTATTAACTGATATCCTTGTACATAGAACAGAATGATGATCCATTGCTGAACCTAAACCAAGCAATAATGTTGTTGATGGCTTGTTCCAAAATGACAGTATCCAAGCAATAGGTTCGAATAACATTTATGCAAGATGTCAAACTTCATAATAAAATTTTGTAACGTTTGAAATGATAAATATACACAATGTTTGACACAACTAAATAAATAATAACTAATGTAGTACGAAGCACAATTTGATAATTATATCTTGGCTGGTGCAACAGATCTTTGGAATGCCGTGAGTCATAGTTTTCCAGTTAAAATTCTTTGGGAGCTTTAACTAACTAATGTAGCAAAATAAAATCAAAAGTCTCATGATTAATATAATTAATGCAAGAAAACAGCATCATTTCATCACAACTAGAAGAAAGAAAACTTCTGCCAGTGTAGCCAAACAACTTATGTACATCTTTCTTACACGAATTAAAATACAATTATGCCTAAAATCAGAACAAAATCAGCATCCCATTACAGCATCCCATTACATGAGGTAGCAACCTAAGGTATGGTTTGCTTGTATTCATGATCTCTAAAACTCCAAGCCTGGTTCATCAATGCGAATCATCAATTAATATCCATTCTTGCCTAAAATTAATATTAGGAGACAAGCTTGAGCAAATAATGTATGCAAGAATTAAAACTAGATACAAAGCATATTATATTTTTCACATAAAATATGTCACTAAGTGAAATAAATTCATATACAATATTGTTACATAACTAAACATGCATATTACAGAAAACTTTGTTCCTATATTTGTTACATGCTTATGTTTCAGCTTCATTCAGTAAAAACATTTGTTCCTATATTTTACAGCATATAGACTTAGCAATGCATCAAGGGCTACGTGATCATCTAATACTATCTTGAATTCAGATAACTAGACAAGTATCAAATCTATTTCAGCAATTACATGCTTGACCTGGAACCTCCTCTTCCCTAGTTTAGTTCCAAGCTCTTAATAAAAAAAAAGGTATACAGTATAAACAACAGACATGTCTAACACTTCTGATGTCAACATACATGCGTAGCACTAAAGCAACAAGCCATGATAACACAAGGCACAATATATAGACATGACAAAATGCCAAAACAAATATCAAAGTAAAGTTACATCTTCATAATTGTCACGAGGTGAAATAAATTCATCTCAAAAGACAATATGCAAGCATCTCAAATACATTGTAGAGAAGCAACAAGATATCTCTAATTGAAGTTCCATAATGTACCAAGACTTAAATTACAACAAGACTTAAATAATACAGAAAGGTATCAAGACTTAAATAATTATCCTAACAAGAGTACTGAAATTAAAGAAATGCACTAAACCAATCAAACATACAAACAAAAAAAAATAGATATACCAACCATAGATAATTACAACATCTTAGCGCATGTTATTAGAACCTGTAACAATAAAGATAATTTATTAATTTTATTATCTCAATAAACAATAACCTACTATAATTTAAAAAATTTAAACTTTGATAGTACCGGCTATAGATCCCAAATCCGGTTCATATGGGTCATCAAGACTGATATGATTATTATCTTCAATTGATCTGATAATTGGCACATTGTCATATACAAAAGATAATAAAATAAATTTGTTTGCAAGAAAAATTGAATCAACACATACCCTTGTTGCAAATTGGGACAGTTACGCTTGTCAAGTGACACTCCTCGAAGTCCGCACCCACGACAAAGCCTAGAATTTGATGTTGATTTCTCCTTTGATGATTTTAATCTCTTTCCACATCCTTTAGTTCTTACTACAGAAAGATCAATAATACTAAGAGTCTCATCGATTTTTTTCTTTGACTTCTATCACTGCATGTTGTATTAATGGACATCTCTTGAATTTTATTGTAGATTCAATCAAATTGTTCTTCCAAGAAGGTTATCCTCTCAGTACTCAAAGATGCATCATCAACTAACACTGAAGCTTTATAGGATAACCTCGAGTGCCTCGAAATCAAATATCTTTCTGAATCTGGATCATCAATGACATTTTGCTCTCCTAAAGCATACATTGCTCCAACTTTTGCATATTGCGTCCATCGTTTGAGTATATACATATCAGGCAAATGAAACACTTGGTTGATACGAAAAAAAGCTAACATATGTCTACATGGAATGCCCTCAAACTCAAATTTTGTACAGCTACACGATATGTAATCCCTTTGTTTGTCATGCGTGAGCACTCTTGATTTTGAGGAAGAGGAACTTTGAAATTTCATCACGTGGTAAACTGCTGAGGCAACTCCTGCACATGTTTGTTGCACATAATAACTATGACTCTCGATCATTTCACTTTGAAACTCCAGCCATTTCTTTTTTGTGTACAGCTTAACCATTTGACTTTCCATTGGCCAAGTTGTATTAACTTTGGGATTCTCATTCATATCAATATGGTCCACAACTAACTCATTGTGTCTTTGGTGTCTCAATGCTCTATTAAAACGTGTGATAAAATCCATTAATGAGTTCTTATTTGAGACATATTTTTTGAAAAATGCATGTGACCCTTCAGATCTTTGGCTACTTGACATTCCTACAGAAAAGACATGACTAAAATATGATGTCACCCATCTGTGTCGTAATTCATACATCAAGGTCAACTAATCATTTTTCTCTAAGTTAGCTTCCTTGATAGTCTCTTCCCATGACTTCTCAAAATCATCAGGTGTTGTAGAATTTGCAATAACATTCTTTATGCTGTGATAATGGTTTTGAAAAGTCAAAGGGTCTAATTTTTCTAGGAATTTGTTCAATATGTGCCATAAACAATATCGATGCACTATTTGAGGCAAAATCTGTGCAATAGCTTTTGTCATTGCAGGATCCTGATCAGTGATGATAATGTTTGGTGCACCTTTAGGCATGGCTTCTAAGAACTTTGTAAGCAACCAAACAAAAGACTCAGTTTTCTCATCACTAAGAAACTCGCAACCAAAAAGAATTGTCTGATGATGATGATTAACTCCTACAAATGGTGTCAAAATCAAACCATATTTGTTGGTGTTATAAGTTATATCAAATACAATAGCATCACCAAATACACTATATGCCCTTCTTGAAACATGATCAGCCCAAAAGCACCTACTAAATCTGTTATCTGAATCAGTCTCGTAGGCAAAGAAAAAAGCTGAATTCTTCTCTTACTCCGATGTAAAAAACTCAATAAGTATTTCAGCATCAATACCCTTTTGTTTATCCCTTAGATTTCTCTCAAAGTTTTTAATATCAGTTTCTGTACAACCTACCCGTTCAGGGCCTCCATACTCTATCTCTAATAAACGGATTTGTTGGCAAGTTGGTACATTGGCCTCTGAAAATTGTGTTGTCAATGCTTTTTTAGCTGCCGAAACACTGCGATGTGAGCGTAACAAATGCACCTTTGATGGAGTTGAGAGCGGATGATTATGAGCTTCTATAAAGTTACAGATAACTCAATCCGGTCCCATCTGGTTCTTGACAAATGCAATATTTTCCTTACAACCCGTTCTAACTGTGCCACGTGCTCTTTCCCTTATTTGTTGATCAGGGTTTGGATGTTTATTGTGTCGCATTAGATCTGTATGCCCTTCTTTAAAGCATACAATTTGTTTCCATGTCACTTCATTTGTCATTTTATTTTTCCTGCTCGTGCTATTCCTTGAACTAAATCCAGCTTCTCGTGCATATTGGTTATAGAACGAATATGCATCCTCTAGAGATGAGAATTCCATTCCAATTTTTGGTTTTCGATCATCTACAACTTGGGGAATGAATTTCTGATCATCAACTCTATTTTCTTCCATTTCTGGGCGCCCTCGCATTTTATTTGACAATAGATAAAAAAATAAAAACTGTTTTAATTAACAAAATAAAACAAAAGTGATTTTATATAGATGCAACATCAAATCATAGACATGATATAAATAAAAACTGTTCCAATTAATAGAATAAAACAAAAGTCATTCTGATATAGATGCATCAAATCCTAACAGAACATCATCTAAGTTAAACATGAAATTGACACCTTGTATTGTTTCCATAGGATTTTCAACTTAGAATTTTCTTATTATTTAAATTTCCATGGCACATTCTCATATAAACAAGGAGATATGTATATTTGAGCAGAAAATAGATTATAATGGAACCACTAGTTGTAACAACAATTATAATCACCATTATTGTAATTGCAATTGACACCAGGTAAATCAACAATAATGGATCCAGTAGTTCCAAAGACTCAACTATTAGCTTTGACTATATTGATTGTATCCCACCATTAATCTCTATGGAAGGCAATTGTTGTATATCACATCCTTTTAAATTTAGAGACTCTCCAAAAGTCAAAAATAAAAAGAAAAAATTGTTTTAAGATAGCACAATAGATATATGTTCAAGAAAATAAACAAAACCAGCCCAAACTAGATAACCAGTTACATGCATAGATTGAAAGTGATAATACAATAAAGTTGCAGGAAACCATTCAACGGTCAGCTTACAAGACCCTTAAAATGTTGCGATTGATGTTTTCAGCTCACATCAGTTTACTAGAAATCCATGGCAAAAAAGGGCTTTTGGGGGAAGTTGCAGTGGAACACGTTGGGAGGGGAAAGACGAAACTATCTTGCACTATGCGCATCCTCAATCAAACGCAATAATTTCTCACTTGACGATGATCAGCGAACCTTATAGACTAAATCAAGCAATAAGATAAAGTTACACATGAAAACACTCTTATAGCCAACTCGAAATCGAACAAATCCGAGCAAAGGCGCATATGATCCCTACTAAGAAATCCTATTACCAAAAACTCAGCAGACCGAACAGATGTAATGCCCGAAAATTCTCAAAACTATTTTAGAATTATTCTATGATTTTTCTGGAAATTTTAGATATTTTTCCGGAATTTTCCGAGTAGCGGAAGTAGCAAAAATAATTGGAACCGTAAAATAGCTTAGGCGGGAATCAAACCCGAGACCTATGGTTTAGGGATAAGGTTAGTAACCGGTTGAACCCAGCAGGGCCGTGCTGAAAGAAAAGGGAATCAAGTATATTTATAGTTGGGTTGGCCGAATTAATCACTTAATTTAAATAGGAAGATTAATAGGGTGAAGAGTTATTTGGTTTTATTTTCACCGTGACCTATTCCTCTTCCAAAACTTCACCGCCGCCCACACCTCCTCCTCCTCCTCTCTCGGCGCCCAAGCCAAGGACCATCGGATCATCTTCCGGCGACGACTCCAACACGAAAAAGGTTCTTCTCCGCGAGAGGAACGCGAAGACGTGAGCGGATCGTCGAGAAGTCGACTCCACCGGAATTCTAGCGAATAGAATCGTAAGAAATTACGAACCGGAGGTAAGAAACCCCTCACCTGCAGTATAAGTAGCTCTCGTTTGATTGCATGCTTATAATTTAGTTATATGTAGATTTTTATCGATATCTAGAGTGTATTTAATTCTCTTCGCAGATTTAGGGGTTAGTTGAGTATCTCTGGATGGGCCGGACGCGTTTTTCCTCTTCAGATAGAGGTTCTAGACGTCGTCGGGTGCCTAGAGGTAGTCCCCCTATTAGAGAGGAGAGTTAGAGCACATTAGGTGTTCGATAAAACGTTTAGCGCAACATTAGACAGTTTTAACAGTATAGTTAAATGTTTAGAAGCATTTAAACCAGCATATCAGTTTTATTTCAGCTTTATGGGACTAGATGTCCAATGGGTGGGCTCCCACAGTCGCCTCTAGGTTCAGACAACCTAGTTCTAGGTTCAGATAACCTAGATTCAATTAATTAGCATTTCAGTATTTTAGCGGCACTGTACTGGATTAAATATCCACTGGGTTGGACTCCCATAGTCGTCCCTAGGTTCAGCTAACCTAGTAAACCCTACTAGATTCGGAACTTGCAATCCAGGGTCTAGTTAGGGATGTGCGTACAGTAAGTATAGTTGCCAGGGCCCTACAGCAGCATGTTTAGTATTTTTATCTATTATGTATAATAGTTTTCCAAATCAGTTTTAAAATCAAAATGGAATTCAGTATTAGCTCAGCTTCACCTTAGCTCACTTTTGTGTCAACTCAGCTTATTCCAGTTGTTAAATATGATATCTTCATATATAGTTCTTGACATGTTATGATCAGTGTCATTTTATGTGCAGCTTATGTTATGCCATGTTTTGTATGATCCATGCCATGCCATGCTTGCATATTCAGTATGTTTTCAAACAACATGATTTAAAAGCATGTTTGCATCGTTGCATGATTTTTGTGAGGTAGATGGTTTCTTACTAAGCGAAAGCTTATAGATACTGTTTTTCCTTATACTGCAGATAAAGGCAAGGGAAAGATGGATTAGTAGTGGAAGCTGGAGTTCAATGCAAGGATGGTGTGTGTGGCAGGAACTGGAATAAAAGATCCTTAGGGGATTAGCAAGCTTAAACAATGGAACTTTTAACATTTCTATTTTTACGCACTTTTAATTGTTAAATACTATGAACTAGTAGACCATGGTTTATATTCGGTAGAATGCTAGTTTTATGCCACTAGAATATATATTATGGATTTTAGAATTGTTGTGTGATGTTTTGGCACGCCAAAGTGCTGAAATCAGAGTTCTCGGGCGAAATCAGAACTCTGATCGGTCTCCAGACTGATCAAGGCCTGAGTAGTGCCACTGGATCGGTCAGCCGACCGATCCAGACGGATGTAGCGATCCCAGGTATTCCAGGTTCCTGGATTGGTCAGCCGACCGATCCAGACATACCTGGATCGATCTGCCGACCGATCCAGCCACACCTGGATCGGTCTGCCGACAGATCCAGTTGGGAACAGAACGCTCCCCAGCTTCGATCGATCTGTGGATCGATCGGCAGGTTTGTAGGTAGTTGGGAAGGTTAGTTTCTAGTCCCTAGCTCAGTTGGGATGTTCAGTTTCCCTCCCCTAGCATGTGTACAACTCCTAGGTACACCTAGAACATTCAGATTAGTTTTTTAAAAGATAATAGTTAGCAAAATTTTAATTAGCCCAGCTTTCCGCACAGTATAGCACAACATAACTGTAGCGATTCGACCTTACAGCCTAGTAGTAGAAGGCGGGTCGTTACAGAGTGGTATCAGAGCAGTGTTCCATACTTCCTACACACACATCAGCATTGAACCTGCAGCTTCCAAGTAAGAAACGTCTCTCACTTTATTATGTTCTTTCTTTCATGTTTATAGATATTGTAGCATGTTGATTGATGATAGTACCTAACATGATAGTGATAGTAGTTATATAACTGCAATTACCTTAGTTATGTTATGTTCTCTATGTCTTTAGAAATGGCACGAGGACGCCCAGCTAGAAGGGCACTAGCTACTGAGCCCCAGCAAGAGGTAGGCAGTTCAGTGCCTCCTCCTGACCTTACAGCACTAGTGGCTCAGTTACAGCAACAGGAAATAGCCACCTTAAAGGCTAATCAGCAGAGTACCCCCACAGTCACCCCGGAACCGAATTTGACTACTCCGGTAGTCTTGGAGGTTCCACCAGCTCAGCCTACAGCACCAGCACCAGCACCAACAGCCCCAGCAGCTGAGCCAAGAAAGGAAGTCTATCTGATCCAGTGGTAGCGAGTCAAGCCAGAGAACTTCTCAGGCACTAGTGAACCATGGGATGCACAAGCCTGGTTCAAAACACTGGAGAGCACGATGGAGCTTCTGGACTGGCCAGAACACGAGAAGGTGAAGTGTGCCTCCTTCTGCCTGACAGGAGACGCACGCATGTGGTGGGAAAGAATCAGAACGAAGCGTCCAGTGAACCAGATGTCATGGGCTGACTTCGAGAAAGAATTCTTCGAGGAGTTCTTTCACATACGGGTTATAAACCGCCACTATGACGAGTTCACTGAGTTTCGTCAGGGCAACCTATCAGTTGAGGAAGCCGTGAAGAAATTCAACAGGTTGGCTCGTCTATGCCCAGAGCTAGTTAGCACAGAGAAGGAACGAATCCGGTTGATGCTCAAGATGCTGAGGCCAGAGATAGCAGTGAACGTGGCTGGTGGCATACATAGGCCACAAACCACAGAGGAGTTAGTGAGCAGTGCCTTGACCACAGAGCATAAAGCAGCAGAAGCAAGTCTCCTCAGAGTCCAAAGGCCAAGGAAACTCTCACACTCAGAAACAGCAAGGCCACAGCTCCAACTGGAAAGGGAACTCCAACAACAAGCGCAAATCAGGGAGTGACTCTAAAGGAGGACCATCTAGCAAGCGACCCAGTTATCCAAAGTGTGCCACTTGTGGGAAATTCCACCCAGGGGGTTGTCGCAAGGGCACACGAGGATGCTTTGAATGTGGACAAGAAGGGCACATAGCCAAGCAGTGCCCGAACAAGACCGGTCTTCCTCAGCCACAGCAGATTCAGTACGCAGGCCAGCCAGCTCAGTTATATCAGATGTAGGCCGCTCTAGAGGGTCCACATATCAGCCAGGGCAGATTAGAAGCCCCTCCAGCTATGGCGAATGCGAGGATCTACTCACTCACCAGAGAGGACGTAGCCAATGCCTCGACAGTTGTCACAGGTCAGATTAGCATTTTCAAAGATAGTGCTACTGCTCTATTTGATAGGGCAACCTATTCATATATAGTCGGGATGTTCTCCGAAAATTAGAAATACCCCAGAGGTACTCGGTGGTCACGGCACTACCTTCAGGAGAGGTCATGGCATCCACGCACTGGCTCAGCGCATTATAGCAGACGGAGAACTCTTTTGCGATCGATCCGCTAGAAATGACCGACTATGACGTCATCCTTGGAATGGACTTTCCGATCGATACGGTGCTTCCATAGAGTGTCATAAATAGAAATCCAACCCGAAGCGAAATATAGTTTGAATACCTCGGAGAACCAAAGAGAAAAGCGAAAAAATTTCTCTCAGAAATGAAGGCACGAAGTTGATGGATTCGGATGTACGGGGTACCTAGCACATGTAGTCAATACCGGCCAGGACAAGGACCAACAACTAGCAGAGGTCCGAGTTGTATGTGACTACCAGCAGTCTTCCCTGAAAGTTAGCACCAGCACCGGGAGATTGAATTTGAGATAGAGCTTTTCCCGGCACCAATCCTATTTCCAAGGCGCCCTACCGCATCAGAACTGAAAGCACTTCATGAGCAACTACAGGAGCCGCTTGACAAGGGTTTCATCGCCCTAGTCACTCACCATGGGAGCGCCCGTCTTGTTCGTGAAGAAGAAGGATGGAAGCATGCGGCTATGCATAGACTACGAGCCAATCGGTCACGATCAAGAACAGTATCCTCTTCCCGAATAGATGACTGCTCGACCGATTAAAGGGAGCGCAGATTCTCTAAGATTGACCTCGGATCGGGATATCACCAAGTCAGGTCAAGGAGGGTGATATACCCAAGATGGCTGAGATACGGACATTACGAGTTTGTAGTCATGCCTTTTGGCGTGACAAATGCTCCAGCTACATTCATGGATCTCATGAACAGAGTATTCAGGGAGTATTTAGATAAGTTTGTTATTGTATTTATCGATGACATTCTTATCTACTCAGGAACTCAGGAAGAACACTCAGAGCACCTGAAACTAGTATTGCAGACCCTTCAGCAGAACCAGCTATACGCCAAGTTCACGAAATGTGAATTTTGGCTAGATCAGGTGTCCTTCCTGGGTCACATCATCTCAAGGGATAGTATTATGGTAGATCCCAGTAAGATAGAAGCAGTAAGTAACTGGAAGAGACCTAAGAACGTCAGCGAGATCAGGAGCTTTCTGGGATTAGCAGGATATTACAGGAAGTTTGTAGAGGACTTCTCCAGGGTAGCCTCCCCACTGACAGCTCTTACCAGAAAGAACCGAAAATTTCAGTGGACAGAGGACTGTGAGAACAGCTTCAGCGAGCTAAAAAGGAGGTTGACCAGTGCTCCCATTTTGGTTCTACCAGACGACACCAGCAGCTTTGACATCTATAGTGATGCCTCTAAGTTGGGACTAGGAGCAGTACTGATGCAAAATGGCAAGGTGATCGCCTATGCCTCCAGACAACTCAAGGATTATGAGAAGAATTACCCTACTCATGACCTTGAGCTGGCAGCAGTAGTGTTCGCTCTCAAAATTTGGAGACATTACTTATATGGAGCTCAGTGCAGAGTGTATACAGATCATCAGAGTCTGAAGTATTTCTTCACTCAGAAGGATCTGAACATGCGACAGCGCAGGTGGCTTGAGCTGGTCAAGGACTATGATGTAGACATCCTCTACCATCCAGGGAAAGCCAATAAGGTAGACGACGCACTTAGCAGATACCTTATTATCTCTTACAACCATGTCACCACCCCTACGAAAGGAGATCGTAGATTTCGGTCTTGAACTCATCGTTGGACTCTCTACTATGACCTTAGAGTCTACCTTGCTTGGTGATATTCAGTGAGCAGGACCCTGAAATTCAGAAAATCAAGCAAGGGCTAGCAGAATCAGAAAGTAGAGAATTCAGAGTGTCCGATAGCGGGGTGTTGTATTTTGGTGACAGACTCTGTGTTCCATATCAGGAGGAGCTACGGAGACAGATTTTAGATGAGGCTCACAAGACTCCCTATGCGATGCATCCAGGTTCCACCAAAATGTATCAAGACCTAAAGAAATATTTTTGGTGGCCCGGGATGAAGCGAGACATCGCCAGATATGTTAGCATCTGCCTCACCTGTCAGAGGATCAAGGCAGAACATCAGCGACCAGGAGGAGTTCTGCAGCCTATACAGATTCCAGAATGGAAGTGGGAGGATATCTCTATGGACTTTATAGTGGGACTACCCAGAACCACGAATGGTTTTGATGTCATCTGGGTAATAGTCGGCAGGTTGACTAAATCAGCCCACTTTGTAGCTATCAAGATATCCTACTCCATGGAGAAGCTAGCTCAGTTGTATCTCCAGGAGATCGTCAGACTTCATGGAGTCCCACGTACCATTATTTCAGACAGAGACAGCAGATTTACATCACACTTCTGGGAGTGTGTACAGTCAGCATTGGGCACGAAGTTAAAGTTCAGCACAGCATTCCATCCGCAGACAGATGGTCAGACAGAGCGAGTAAATCAGGTACTCGAAGATATGCTCCGAGCATGTGCCCTAGATTTCAAAGGAAGTTGGTGCAAATATCTGAGTCTAGCAGAATTTGCATACAACAACAGCTATCAGGCCACTATCGGCATGACACCTTACGAGGCTCTCTATGGGCG